>NC_056741.1:1271749835-1271802335 GCF_019279795.1 Protopterus annectens | reverse complement strand
AGGAATGGCTGACCAGGGTGCGGGCTGTTAGGGTCAGGGTGAATATTGGGTGCAAATTAAGTACTGGCATTTGTTTTATGGTTTCATAAGTGAATGTTTTGTATTTAGAAACACCACATTTGCCAATAACTACAACAAGGTACTTATGACATCATGTTACAACTGGGCCAAAACCTCAGAGGTTTTTTATGAGCTTCAGCTTTGGGTTGGGGACACCAGTCTAAGGAACTTCCAATGACACTAGAGAAGACAGTTTAGAAGTCAACATACATAAAAGAAGAAGATGGCAGAGGTTTTCTGGGCATTTTCTGGAAAGGATGAAGGGTTGGACTCCAATGAAGTCTTTGAGGTAATTATTTATTAGAAAAAAGTGCTTAACTTATTATTAAAATTTTAATTCAGTAAACTCTCAGCTAACTGGTACCCATGAGGATTGGTAGATTATGGATAACTGTAGTTTCTGGTTGTTTGAGACTTACTATTAAAAATAGGCCTGACTAATACTATACCCTATACTATTTGTTTGGTTTGAGGGAATGTATCCTATCTTCCTTTATAAAACTCTAAAACTCTAAAAACGTAAGGTATGTTTCTGTGGGGGGAAACAGAAAGTGCGACACATGAAAATTGTACTGCGTTTCTTCGATATTTTTTTGCCGGTTGCTTGAGAGTGTTAGTTGCTTGAGTTCCAGTAAACTGATAGTTTACTATTCTATTACTTTCTGGTGGCTGGTCCTTGTGTCCCTGACTCCTTTGTGCACCGTTTTCAAGGTTACTAGTGTTTGGTTTGTGCACATGAGTCTCTTTTCCTTAGCTATGAGTAGCAATGGAAGACAGGGAATAAGTAAAGATTTTGATAATGACAGGATACCTTGCTGTAAATGAGCTCAGTCCAAATAGGGACATCAAAATATGGATGATAAAGGGTGAAGGTGGAGGATGGACTTGATGCACCAAGGAAGTAAAAAGCACCTGTAATGGATCTACTGCTTCTCATGGCCCTCAGGAATTTTGCTAGTGTTTGTCTTACATCCACTGATGGAGACCTTCAACAGATCACCGACCATTAAGGAACTGCCAGAGAATTGGAAGACAGCAAGAATGGCTCCCTTGTTTATGAGGGGAATCAGGAAAAATCAGTTACTGGAATCTGTTCAGGTTAATAGCTGTAACACTGAAGTTCATGATGAAAATTCTAAGGAAAAAGCTAGTCTCTTTATTATAGAAAACATTTAAACAGCAAACATAGCATCACAGCCAGAAGGAGGAGTCAGTCAAGATTATCCAGTTTTATGAGTTGTCTGAAGGCGAACTTGAAACAAAGAGCACCAGTTGATGTGATCTGCCTGGATTGCAGTATAGCCTCTAACATAGTCTTACAAGGATGGTCGCTACAATAAAGTACAGGTTGGAAAACCAGACTGCAGCATGGGCAGAGGGTAGAATACAGAGGGTGGTAGTGAGAGGGACACCCAAGAATGATAAAAAAAAGTTATTCTCTTCTCCGTGTTTATTATAGGAGAATAAATAATAGTATCAGTTCATTCATGCCTGAGCCTGTCAGGCACAGCATTACAGAATAAAGAAAAAAAGCTCTACGAAAGGTACTGGAATGCTGATCAAGTGGGCAGAGAGATGACAGCTGATGTTCATTACAGACCTATGCAGATACATCAACCACAAGAACCTTCATTTGAAATGTCATCTTTGAGAGAAGAGGTTGCTAGGTTTCTAGTTTCTTACTATGAGGTTGATCCAGTAGAAAATTTGTAACTTTGCTCCCACCCACTTTCCAATACATGAATTAACACCAGACCCTGGTCTAGTTAAGTTTCAATCCTTTTCCATAAGGACTAAATGGAATATACGAGGTGGGGGGGGGGGTGATGTGACTTATTGGAATTTAGAAGATATGCCAACTGGAGATAAGTCTGACTTTTTAAAAGGATTTCTTAACAGTGGTGGTCACATGGCAATGAAGGTGCTCAAGTCCCTAATGACCATGGCAGATTCTAGGGATGGTTGCTGTCTGAAGACCACGATTCTGTATGCTTTGGCATTTAGTTTTATGTTGTGGCTCCAGAATCACTTCTTAGCATGTGTCAGGCCCTTCTGTAGAATATATATGTCATCTAGGCTGCTTCTGACAGCTCCAAGTTTGCAATCATTGGCAAACTTCATCAGTCACAAGCCTTTGGTGTCTGATTTAAAATCAGAGAAGTAGATACAAAAAAGAAGTGGTCCCAAAGCTAATTCCTGAAGGATACTTCTGGCAACCCCTCTTTTAGCTGAGAATATGCATACAACACTATAAGACTGGGTTCTGTCACTAAGCCAGTTCACTAGATAGCAGGTATCTTTGGGGTTTACATTTAGTTGCATTAGTTTATCAGTTATGTCAGAGTATGGAATGGTATGGACAGCTCTGGCAAAGTCTAGGTATGCCATGTGAACTGATTAAACTGAGTCTATTGCCTTAATGACTTAATGTTAAACAAATTCCACCAGATGCGAGACACAAGATCTGCCTTTAAAAAAACCCATTGCTTTGGGGTCCAGGTTTTGAAGACCACTTATATCCTTGTTTATGAGTTCATAATGATGCACTTTATTGCCTTACAGGTAAGACTAGTGAGGCTGATAGATCTGTAGTGTTATGAGTCAGTGAGTAGTTCCCCTTTGTGGGGTGGAATGACTACAGTAGTTCTCCACACCTCCAGAATGAACCCAGAAGAGAGACTAAAATTGGATATATGTAACAAGGAGTCAATCAACCAGTGCTTGACACTGACAATAAGACAACCTGGCATATACTCAGGGCCCATGGAGCTACTGTGTTTAGCCTTGGACATAGTGCATACAGCTTTCTCAAAGATGATGGGGGCATGTAGTGATGCTAATATGTTGTGAGCTCTTTGGGAGAGATAGAAGATAAAGTTTGAGCTGAATTTGTCTGCTAAGATGTCAGCAATGTCCTTGGGGATCAAGTATGTGATGTTATGTTGTATTAACTCAGTGCATTGCTGGTTAGGATTATCAAGTTTCTGACTTCGCCTAAGAAAGTTTTTGGTTATTCTTACACTCATGTATTCTTACACTAGTGTGGTGATTTGCAATTTGTACTTACTCTAGGAGATTTGAGTTCTTTATTAATCATTGTGAGCTCATAGATAGCTGAAGGGGTAATAAGATTGTTTTCATGGGCTGCTTTTTTCCCATTGGAAAGTTTATTGATGCTGGGGGTACCACTAAATGTTTTTTTTTTCTTAATTCTGGCACTATATTTATATATTATGGAGTCAGGGGTGTCAATACTATTTGAATGTGGAGACAGAATTTATCTATGAAAATTATGGTGTGTGAAGCAGGGTCATCTGGGTGAGGACAGTGGTTGACTTTCATGAGGTCATCAATTAGCTGAGGTACATTTGTCATAGAGTATTTTCCAAAGATGGGGGACATCGAGGTGACTGAAGTCTGACTCCTAGACTAAATGATACTTCACAGTGGCGAGATTTGACAAGAAATTTAGTGACTTGTAGTTTCTGGGCATATATTGATGAAAACCAGATCTAACATCTTAGAGGCCCTCATTGAGATTTTGGGCTAGTTGGTCCAAGGATTTGGCAATAATGATTGTGGGAATCTCTGTATATACTTATTTGTGGTGGTGTAGTTTCCCCCTTTAATGGAAGGATAGTTTGTCACCCAAGAGGAGATTGTTTGGTTCCATGGTGAGGGTTATCACATGGTTAAGACATTATTCCTGACCTGCCGATGTCATAAACTAATAAAATAATATAAAAATAGTAGAGGCAAAGCAATAACACTGCAAAACACCTTACGCGGTACAAAGTAATAACAGGAAATGCAGATACAGCTAGAATAGCTAGATGTGACTGAACAGATTACTGTTATATATCCTCAGGGAAATACATTCATGAAGTAAACAAGTAATGCGTAAACCGCTCCAGTCCGTGGCCAAGCAACACCTTGTGCACTGACTGCAGTTTTACATGCAATGCAGAAAGAGCTACATCAGGCTGTTTAAAGACATCTAGGGAAGAGTGAATGGAAGGGACTGTGAAACTGTGGAAAAATGGCATGACCAAATGTTGCAAATGAAGATGATGTCACAAGAGGGCAGAAGGAGTGTAGGTGAAATGATGTGGGTGCATCAGATCAAATTAGGAAGATGTACAGAGGTTACCTTGAAAAGGAAATTAAGAGAAAGGAACGTCTACCCTTACCTTCTTTTGTATTCACAGAGAGGCCGACTGCTCCATGGGTTCACACAAGTGCTTTTTCCTGGATATGGCTGTGAATCCATAGAATGTATGACTGGAATGACCAAGATGGAGAGGACCTCTACATAACTATTCCATCCATATAGCTCAAGACATGGTGGGGAAGGGTAGAAGAATGATAAGTGCACTAAAAGGGCATGCTAGGTGTGCTAATTATATCCTTCTAACTTCTATTAATTAATGGAATATAAATACTATAGTAGTCATCTACAATGAACTTCTTCAATTTAGGGAATAAAATACTCAGATTGTCATTTTACTTTCAAAGCTTGTATGCTAATTGCTTCAGGTTTGTTAATTTTCATAACACAGGATGTAAAACATTACAGCAGATCCAGAAAATTTTAAAATTAACAGATGGGAAAGTTGACTTCTGAACAGGTGTTTATAGCAGAAGCTTAAGGCAGGAATATAAGCTGCACATGGCCTGTTAACCATAGCAGAAGTTGCTGTTCTAGAAACAGACGCATTTTTGTTTTTTATTTTCAAAAATATGTAATTTAAACAGTAACTTAGGTTATGTAATTTCATTAAGAAAACTACAGAATGCCATAGCAGAACTTAAAAGATTTTTAGATTAACAGCCAATGAAGCTGGCATATAAACAACTGTTTAATAGCTGTACTCAGTACTACAAGCTACAGATAGTGTGTTAGCTTTAGTAGTCACTGTTACAAGCTGCAGATGGTGTGTTAGCTTTAGTAGTCACTGTTACAAGCTACAGATAGTGTGTTAGCTTTAGTAGTCACTGTTACAAGCTGCAGATGGTGTGTTAGCTTTAGTAGTCACTGTTACAAGCTACAGATAGTGTGTTAGCTTTAGTAGTCACTGTTACAAGCTACAGATAGTGTGTTAGCTTTAGTAGTCACTGTTACAAGCTACAGATAGTGTGTTAGCTTTAGTAGTCACTGTTACAAGCTACAGATAGTGTGTTAGCTTTAGTAGTCACTGTTACAAGCTACAGATAGTGTGTTAGCTTTAGTAGTCACTGTTACAAGCTACAGATAGTGTGTTAGCTTTAGTAGTCACTGTTACAAGCTACAGATAGTGTGTTAGCTTTAGTAGTCACTGTTACAAGCTACAGATAGTGTGTTAGCTTTAGTAGTCACTGTTACAAGCTGCAGATGGTGTGTTAGCTTTAGTAGTCACTGTTACAAGCTACAGATGGTGTGTTAGCTTTAGTAGTCACTGTTACAAGCTACAGATAGTGTGTTAGCTTTAGTAGTCACTGTTACAAGCTGCAGATGGTGTGTTAGCTTTAGTAGTCACTGTTACAAGCTACAGATAGTGTGTTAGCTTTAGTAGTCACTGTTACAAGCTACAGATAGTGTGTTAGCTTTAGTAGTCACTGTTACAAGCTGCAGATAGTGTGTTAGCTTTAGTAGTCACTGTTACAAGCTGCAGATGGTGTGTTAGCTTTAGTAGTCACTGTTACAAGCTACAGATAGTGTGTTAGCTTTAGTAGTCACTGTTACAAGCTACAGATAGTGTGTTAGGTTTAGTAGTCACTGTTACAAGCTGCAGATAGTGTGTTAGCTTTAGTAGTCACTGTTACAAGCTGCAGATGGTGTGTTAGCTTTAGTAGTCACTGTTACAAGCTGCAGATGGTGTGTTAGCTTTAGTAGTCACTGTTACAAGCTACAGATAGTGTGTTAGCTTTAGTAGTCACTGTTACAAGCTGCAGATGGTGTGTTAGCTTTAGTAGTCACTGTTACAAGCTACAGATAGTGTGTTAGCTTTAGTAGTCACTGTTACAAGCTGCAGATGGTGTGTTAGCTTTAGTAGTCACTGTTACAAGCTACAGATAGTGTGTTAGCTTTAGTAGTCACTGTTACAAGCTGCAGATGGTGTGTTAGCTTTAGTAGTCACTGTTACAAGCTACAGATAGTGTGTTAGCTTTAGTAGTCACTGTTACAAGCTGCAGATGGTGTGTTAGCTTTAGTAGTCACTGTTACAAGCTGCAGATGGTGTGTTAGCTTTAGTAGTCACTGTTACAAGCTACAGATAGTGTGTTAGCTTTAGTAGTCACTGTTACAAGCTACAGATAGTGTGTTAGCTTTAGTAGTCACTGTTACAAGCTGCAGATGGTGTGTTAGCTTTAGTAGTCACTGTTACAAGCTACAGATAGTGTGTTAGCTTTAGTAGTCACTGTTACAAGCTGCAGATGGTGTGTTAGCTTTAGTAGTCACTGTTACAAGCTACAGATAGTGTGTTAGCTTTAGTAGTCACTGTTACAAGCTACAGATAGTGTGTTAGCTTTAGTAGTCACTGTTACAAGCTACAGATAGTGTGTTAGCTTTAGTAGTCACTGTTACAAGCTGCAGATGGTGTGTTAGCTTTAGTAGTCACTGTTACAAGCTACAGATAGTGTGTTAGCTTTAGTAGTCACTGTTACAAGCTACAGATAGTGTGTTAGCTTTAGTAGTCACTGTTACAAGCTACAGATAGTGTGTTAGCTTTAGTAGTCACTGTTACAAGCTGCAGATGGTGTGTTAGCTTTAGTAGTCACTGTTACAAGCTACAGATAGTGTGTTAGCTTTAGTAGTCACTGTTACAAGCTGCAGATGGTGTGTTAGCTTTAGTAGTCACTGTTACAAGCTACAGATAGTGTGTTAGCTTTAGTAGTCACTGTTACAAGCTACAGATAGTGTGTTAGCTTTAGTAGTCACTGTTACAAGCTGCAGATGGTGTGTTAGCTTTAGTAGTCACTGTTACAAGCTGCAGATGGTGTGTTAGCTTTAGTAGTCACTGTTACAAGCTACAGATAGTGTGTTAGGTTTAGTAGTCACTGTTACAAGCTACAGATAGTGTGTTAGCTTTAGTAGTCACTGTTACAAGCTGCAGATAGTGTGTTAGCTTTAGTAGTCACTGTTACAAGCTGCAGATGGTGTGTTAGGTTTAGTAGTCACTGTTACAAGCTGCAGATGGTGTGTTAGCTTTAGTAGTCACTGTTACAAGCTGCAGATGGTGTGTTAGCTTTAGTAGTCACTGTTACAAGCTGCAGATGGTGTGTTAGGTTTAGTAGTCACTGTTACAAGCTACAGATAGTGTGTTAGCTTTAGTAGTCACTGTTACAAGCTGCAGATAGTGTGTTAGCTTTAGTAGTCACTGTTACAAGCTGCAGATAGTGTGTTAGCTTTAGTAGTCACTGTTACAAGCTACAGATAGTGTGTTAGCTTTAGTAGTCACTGTTACAAGCTACAGATAGTGTGTTAGCTTTAGTAGTCACTGTTACAAGCTACAGATAGTGTGTTAGCTTTAGTAGTCACTGTTACAAGCTGCAGATGGTGTGTTAGGTTTAGTAGTCACTGTTACAAGCTACAGATAGTGTGTTAGCTTTAGTAGTCACTGTTACAAGCTACAGATAGTGTGTTAGCTTTAGTAGTCACTGTTACAAGCTGCAGATAGTGTGTTAGCTTTAGTAGTCACTGTTACAAGCTACAGATAGTGTGTTAGCTTTAGTAGTCACTGTTACAAGCTACAGATAGTGTGTTAGCTTTAGTAGTCACTGTTACAAGCTGCAGATAGTGTGTTAGCTTTAGTAGTCACTGTTACAAGCTGCAGATAGTGTGTTAGCTTTAGTAGTCACTGTTACAAGCTACAGATAGTGTGTTAGCTTTAGTAGTCACTGTTACAAGCTGCAGATGGTGTGTTAGCTTTAGTAGTCACTGTTACAAGCTACAGATAGTGTGTTAGCTTTAGTAGTCACTGTTACAAGCTGCAGATGGTGTGTTAGCTTTAGTAGTCACTGTTACAAGCTACAGATAGTGTGTTAGCTTTAGTAGTCACTGTTACAAGCTGCAGATGGTGTGTTAGCTTTAGTAGTCAGTGCTATAAGCTGCAGATGGTGTGTTAGCTTCAGTAGTCAATGCTATAAGCTGCAGACAGTATATTCGCTTCAGTAGTCAGTGCTATAAGATGCAGACGGTGTGTTAGCTTCAGTAGTCAGTGCTATAAGCTGCAGACTGTGTGTTAGCTTTAGTAGTCAGTGCTATAAGCTGCAGACTGTGTGTTAGCTTTAGTAGTCAGTGCTGTAAGCTGCAGACAGTATATTTTTTATTTTACATTTGTTGACCGGGCTGGTCCAACTGGATATATGTCCATTTTCAGTGGAGACCAGGGGAGAAAAGCTCCACACTTCAGAGTAGTATTTACAAAACATAGGTACATTGCAAAGTTTTGTCTATTATAACAGCTCCTGCCTTTTGTCATATGAGTAACATGATTCCTATTATAAGACAGCTAAGGATGTAGATACAAAGATGTGTAAAAAATATGCAGCACACTATTAAACAGTACAGTTATACAGTAAATGTTTAAAACTATGTAAGCAAAAAACAGACTATTAAACAAAGTCACACACACATTATTTGCTAGTATAAGATTAATTATTAAATAGTACACTATTGATCAGTATAGTGACATACACACTATTGTTAATAAAGGATTAAGTAGCTTATGCTGGTATGTAGATAAGTGTCAGGATACAAGTGTGGTAGTTAGTCTGGATTAGCACAGGGGCATAACCAGTGAGATTTAAGATATGTTTAAGTTTGGTTTTAAATAGGGGAGCTGAGGATAGGGAGGTTAGGTGATTAGGGAGGGTGTTCCAGTTTTTTTCCACTGTGTTAGAGAAAAGTGAATCGCTGGCCAGATTGTTGGTTTTATTTATTTGAACTAGTAATTTGTTTGATGAGCGCAGGGACTTTAGGTTATTGTAGGGGGTGATTTGGTTAGTGAGTATTGGAGTATTTGAAGGTTGATACAGTATCTTTTGGGCCACTATTAGTTGGTTCAGTAGAATTAGATTTGGCAGTTCTAACCAGCCTAGTTGATTAAGATTGTTGCAGTGATGGGTTCTGTAGGTTGACCCAGTTGCAAATCTTGCAATATTATTGTAGGAGATGGTAAGCTTGTTCATATCGCTTTTACATAGTTTAGTATAGATAGGGGATGCATATAAAAGGGTTGAGATTAAATGGGTGCGAGTGATAGTGGTCCGGGCTAGAGGGGTCAGAAAGGGTTTGATTCTATAGAGGGATCCTAGTTTTTTGTTAACTGTTTTTATAGTGTTGTTAATATGGGGCTCAAAGTTAAGGTTATTATCAATTAGTACCCCAAGTAGTTTTGTGGTAGAATCAGGAGATATGGCAGTACCATTAGTAGATGTAACATTAAAGTTCAGTGGGGAGGCTCTGCGAGTGGGGGTGAAAAATAGCATTTTTGTTTTTGTTTGGGTTTGGAATGAGACATCGGTCAAGGAGCCATTTCTCTACTGTGCTAAACACGTTTTGGGTAAGAGACTGTAGTTGTGATGGTGAAGTGGCTGAGCATATTAATGTGGAATCATCTGCGTATTGAATACAGATGGCTTGAGGTATTACAGAGTGTAGGTCATTTGTAAAGATATTAGCTTTAGTAGTCAGTGCTATAAGCTGCAGACGGTGTGTTAGCTTTAGTAGTCAGTGCTGTAAGCTGCAGACGGTGTGTTAGCTTTAGTAGTCAGTGCTATAAGCTGCAGACGGTGTGTTAGCTTCAGTAGTCAGTGCTATAAGCTGCAGATGGTGTGTTAGCTTTAGTAGTCAATGCTATAAGCTGCAGACAGTATATTCGCTTTAGTAGTCAGTGCTATAAGATGCAGACAGTGTGTTAGCTTTAGTAGTCAGTGCTATAAGCTGCAGACGGTGTGTTAGCTTTAGTAGTCAGTGCTATAAGCTGCAGACGGTGTGTTAGCTTCAGTAGTCAGTGCTATAAGCTGCAGACGGTGTGTTAGCTTTAGTAGTTAGTGCTATAAGCTGCAGACGGTGTGTTAGCTTTACTAGTCAGTGCTATAAGCTGCAGACAGTGTGTTAGCTTTAGTAGTCAGTGCTATAAGCTGCAGACAGTATATTAGCTTTAGTAGTCAGTGCTATAAGCTGTAGATGGTGTGTTAGCTTTAGTAGTCAGAGGTATAAGCTGCAAATGGTGTGTTAGTTTTAATGACAACTGTAGTGGCTTAATGTACTTTAAGAGACATTTACTAATTTACTTTAAGAACTGTGCCAGTTAAATATTTGTATTCCTCTGCTTTTACAATGAAAGCATGTCACAGGAGAACCAAAAGGTCAGAATTAACAGCTGAGGAAGATGACAGGTGAACAACAGTTTTCAAAAGAAGGTGTCATTAAGAACAAATGCTGCATATAACTCATATGTACAGATGGTGAAAGTGGACGATGGACTTGGTGCATTAAGGAGGAAATACACAGGTAATAGAGTTAAATATAAAATAATAATTGTGTCTGTATTCTAATCACCAAACAGGTACCTCCATATATGCCCAACAAGGTGCAGCATCCGATTCAGCACTGAAATGGGTCTAAAGGACACTGAGAATCTATAGTTACTAATTATATAAATGTTTAACATAGTTTAAGCTAAGTCAGACTATATTAAAATTTGCTAAGCAGCAAAGAAAAGGAAGTTAGGAACAAATTAGTAAAGACTGTTTACATTTTTATAACCAGTATAGTTATTCTCAGTCAGCATTCAATATAACAGTCATGTAATCATAGGTTCATAGGTGTGTACTAGGCTAATGGCCCTGGAGCCTATATAAGCCTAGCCCAAGAAGATTCCCTGGCATCATGCCACCCAAAGTTAGTTCCCAGTGCCCCTGTCAAGCAAGACCACTGAAGGGATCCCTGGGGTGAACTTCCTATTGCCCATCCACTCATCAAGATTTCTATAAAACAGGGCCAGTGAAGTGCTCATCTTGATGTGAATGGGAAGTTTGTTCCAGAGTATGGGAAGTCTCTGGGTTAGGAACCTGTCCCTCCAGCATGTTCTGTTTATTGTGGTAATGAGGTTTTGGTCCCTGGTGCGTGTGGCATGGAGGGATTGGGACTTTTTTAGGTGTAGCATATCTAGCAGCTCTGGGTCAGACATGGCTTTGTAGGTCAAGCAGAGATCGCTTCTAAGTAGGCGATAAGAGACAGAGTATAGCTGGAGTTTTTTTTTTTTAATCAGGCTGTGACTTGAAAATTAGAGCATTAAGCAGAACTCAGAACTGGTCTAGTGTAAGGTGAAAAGCTAAGGGCTAAAGGGTGAAGATAAACAAGAATGAATATAAGCAGAAAGAACCATTTTGTAGGTTCATAGGTTTATACTTGGCTTATGACCACCAGGGTCTTTACAAGCCCAGCCATGCAACCCAACCCTGTTTTGTCCCAGAGTTCCTTGGACACCTATATCATGGGCTATGTTAGTAAAGAGGTAGCTAAGGGTTATGTGGTGGGGGAGTATGTCAGTTGGAGATTAATTTATGTTCTGCTGACCTCTGTCCTTCAGAGAATTTGGGATTTCCCATCCAATGATCAAGGTTTCTTTTGAAAAGTGTCAGGGATGAACTCTGCTTCACATAGATAAGGAGCTTATTCTATAGTGTGGTGATCCTTTGAGACACATATCAGTCCCTCCAGCAAGTTATATTTATGTCACAAACAAATTTAATTTCCTTGGATCTTGTGTTTCTGGTGCCAATTGTTTTGCAGATGTGCAAGAGATCCATAAGAGCTGGACCTGAGGAAGCCTTATATGCTAGGCATAGATCGGATTTATCCTGGTGATGAACCTTTGATTGCATTCCAATTGTTGCAAATGCCTAGTTAGGTACATGTCAAAGGGGGCATAGTCCTCAATGATGGGTCTGATAAGGGCTGAGAAGAGTGGTACTATACCTTCCTTGGATGTGGGTGACATACCCTTGCTTATATGTTGGGCAACATAAAATGTATTTATTTTTATTTTACATTTGTTGACCGGGCTAGTCCAACTGGATACATGTCCATTTTCAGTGGAGGCCCGGGGAGAAAAGCTCCAAGATCATGGTTACAATAAAAAGACAACATACAATACAGAGTTGAGACAAATAGATACACTGACATTTCAAGGCAAGATAAAGCAGACAAGTAGTTGTAAATATAACTAAAAAAGGGTACAGACTTTGAACAGAAGAACTAATAGTGCTATATTGTGGACTCTTAGGTTATAGAGTTGAAATGGGGGCTTGGAGAGGCAAGGTGAGGTGAGGTAGGGACGTTCAAAATTAGTCTGGAGGCATAGTCCTGATGAAATGATTTTCTTACTATCTTGGATACATGTTGGTTGAATGCCAGATTACTGTCTACATATTTTCTTGGTTCCCTAACTCCACATGGACACAAGAAGGATAGTCAGATTCCTCACAACATCCCAACCAGAAATCTAACTGGAAAACAAAGTATAAAGAGGTAGCAACGTTATTTGTATACCACTGTAGCAATCAGTATGGGTTCAATGTATAAAACTGGATTTAGTTTGCTTACCTTAAACAATGGTCATTTACTTAAGACCAGTAGATCAAATGGGTAAGTAATTGAATACCTTTTTATGTAGTAGCAAATCCTCAGCATTTCCATCTATAAGGCTATGTCACTACTTTCCCTCTAACATAACTAATTCTGAAGTCACTCTGGGTTACTCTGGGGTAAGTTATAAGTCCCAAAAGGATTATCCATCTGTTTAGATCAAATGGAGTTGCTAAATTCATCCTCAAAAGAATGCAGGTATACCAATAAAGCAATTATTTATTATAGAAGGTGCAGCAATAAAGGTTTAAAAGCACAACTTGATGAGAAAAGAGAACAGAAATAAAGTACTTTAATATCCATTTATTCACAGACTTAGTGTAATGCGGATGTTTTATATATACCAGAAACTCAAAATATTTAAGGCGTTAGCATTGTACTAAGTGTGCCAGATTAAAATAACTAGAAAAAATTAAGAAATCAGTTAAAGTCTACAAAAATATTAAAAGAATTAAATAAAACAAGAAATTTACAAAGATGAATATGTTAATACAAACAAATGAAGAAAATCTGGACAAGTGTAATATCCTAGGTGACGTGTCTCAGAGACACTAAAAACAGATAATGAATTAGATTGAGAGGGATAGTATTCACAAGGGAATGTGGAAAAGAAGAATCGTGACTAGATTGCACTAACATGAGCAGTGCTTAACAGGTATAAAAATCAACTAAATAATAACCAAACGTGATACTACTGTAGAAGCAGAACATGAGGGATAAACAAGAAATATTGTACAAGAAACAACAAAAAGTAATACAGAGAGGTAAAAATAGAAAATGGAATGTATAAAAGAGAAAGTGACCACAATAACTGCAGATAAATAGAAATGTGCTAATGAATATAAATGGAAACTGTAAATTAGTACGATGTGTGTGTGTGTGTGTGGGGGGGCAGGGTTGCACTTTATAGAACACACTTTCTGTGAGTTTCGATAAAGTTTTTCTTGATTGTATTTGTTGAATGCTGTTTTGTGAATTTTTGTAAACAAGAAAAATCTTTATTGAATTATCACTTATGACATAGGTAGCCATACATTTATATAAATGAAAACAAACCATATTGACGTATTTTCAGTTACAGACATAATACACTTATAATCTTCTGTGCAGTGATTGTCAAACATTACATAGCTAATTCAATCCATGTCTTCCCTTAAACTGTATTCCTCCTCTAAAACATTATTCTACGTGTATTGTTCTCACAATTCACATTTTCTTGTATATGTAGTTTGCTCCTCCCGTTTCCTAAAGATCCCACTTCCTGTTCTTTCACCCCTGTTACTATAGTCACTACTTCTAGTACAGCTGGTTTAGACTATGATTTTCCTTTTCTAGTGACTGATTTTTTGGCAGCCACTGTGTCTAGGCATGGTCTGTGTCACAGCTCAAAAAATCATTTCCTTAGTTACACTAATTTGCTCTGCCAGTATTTCCAAAGACAGATTTTTTTAGACAGTCCTACCTCATTTACCAACGTTCAGGAAGAGACTGTAACACATTAAAGAGAGGAACATGCTAGTAACTGATGTAAAGAAGAAAAGTTGAGAAAATGGCATCATCCAGTTTAGGGCAGGTTCATTGCCTTATGGTTCTAGAATAGCACCTGGTTGTGTCAACTCTGAATAGGAAAACATGGATATTGTAAAACTGGTGAGCAAACACTGCAAAGGAGTAAAATATTAATTACACAATGAAACTGCTGAAAAATAAAGTTATTTTTGGATTGTATTATTATACATCAGCTGACTATCTAGCTACCCTGAATGATTAATTATGGTATTGGTGCTATCCTGTAGGTGTATTTTCATAAGTGCCAAACAATTCCTTTACAGCTATCAGTATCCGCATATGCAAGGACAACCTCTACATGTCTATCTGAAAAACACACAGGTTCCTGCAAATAGCAGTTAGGTTTGCTGAAGGATTGCAGTTAGGCATAATCGAATACACATCTCTGATCCATACACTGCTTACTGCATAACACTGCTGCAGTGGTCAAACCTGCTTTTTCCCTCCACTTAACTCCCAACCTTTCCAGCCAATATCTCCGTCATCTGAGTACTAGTCAATCTAGGGTTATCCAAGACACATTCAGGGCCTGTATCCTTCTATGCCATTGCACTGACCTATACGGTGACTAAGGTTGATACTGATAACAAGATTGTGTATACATCCACTACAGAACTCTTAAAGATGTCTGAAAAAGACAAAGAATGGAAGGGAAAACACGAAATGTGTAACTTTCAGAGCAAGAAATAGAAAACAATCACAAATTAAACAAGCTATTAAGAAACATGCTGGAGTGGATAAGATTAGAAACTAGGATGTAAAGGCCTAAAAGTGAACTACTAGGGCCAGTACTATTGCTTTTACAGTAAAAGTTTGAATGCAGTAGTCATAACCATTGCATGGAGAAGTGCAGCATACCTGTGTTTGATCACACTAAGTTAATTCAAAACTGGAATAATCACTTACTTTTTTATTGTAATGAAATCGGTGAGGCTGGGGAACTGCAAGAGTAGACAGTGTCGATATTTAGAGACGCAGGGCTTCGAGGAGTTCAGATGTTCATGCCCCCGTTCAAAAACATTTTGAGTTTCTGTTAAAGTTAACCTTAGGCATTGTTGTCGTAACAGAATAGTTGTTGTGATGTCTCCATTTTTTTTTTTTTTTTTACTTAGATTCACGTAGGACTGTAGTTAAATGTTATCTGCTTCAGTTGGTGATAAAGGTTGTAATTAGAAATTATCAGTATTCTATATAATGCAGGATATCTGACAAAGATAAATAGTGTATAAAATAGTGCAGGAAGGAAATGAAGAAATGAAAAAGTAAATCTATTTCAACATTCCTACAGTAAGCGGTCAAGTAAAAGTATAGGATTAGTCTTGGAACAAGGGCATGGAAGTAGAACTCATGAACATAGATTTTACTAATACAGTTGAAATAATAAATGAAAAGAAACGACCGAAAAAGTAAAAACAAGTCTTATTTTCTGATTCACTGATGCATTGGATAAGAAACTGTCTAGAAGTGTTGCTCTGGTGTGCTTAGCATTAATATTTGTTAGTTGATTGGAATGCAAGAACATGGGGTGTCCTGCAAGGTTTCATATAAGGCTTATACTTGTCCAGACATACTGACAGTTATGTCATATCCATAAATGATACTAAACCTATACAGGTTAAAGATCATAAACTGCTTTTAAGTACAACACATACCTAGGTTGTGTAGCAGCAGTATGTACACTTAGAGAGTATAGTCTGGAATATCTCAGGGACATTAGGAATGATTCACAGAAAAGCTGAGTCACCATTCCATTTTTTATTATGTATAAATCTTAGAATGAGTAGAATGCAATGCCTCTCATGTTTTATTACAAAAGGAAACATGGCTTATTTTCAGATATGAGACTTTACAACATAACTGACAATGAACTAATTATGAGGTATTTATTGGAAGGCATTATATGAAAATTATTAACTGGTAAAGTCCTCTCCTTGGTACAGTTGATATCCATGTGGAATATAAACACGGTGATGTGCATAAGCTTTTAAAGTCCACTGTAGGCCAGTTGCCAAGGCACCAGTTGTCGTGGCAGATTTCATTTATTATAAAAGTTAAAATGTAATTAATGCTGCTACATGAGTAAGTTGTGTTTGTATTTAAAAGCACTTATTGTTTGTGAGGGTGGAATTTTGCGTGAAACAATTATAACCTACTTCTTAGCAGGCAGAAAACATGAAAAATTATATCAGGGAAACAAACATGGTACTCAGTATGCAGTTTGAAAAAAGAACACATAACCTCAGGACTTTCATACAACACAGTCCAGTAAGAACTGTATCTCATTCGTTTGGATTGCATTGTATATTAACCTGCAAGTTATGGTCTGACTGCAGTAAGTATTATGGTCTAACTGCAGTGAGTTTTCACTTCTACTTACTGATAGTGATCCCATTTTATATTCTCTAGGTATCTCACTGGCATGAGCAGCATTCTGTATTAACTCATAACACATTGATATGCATTACATTGTATTGCATATTTAACTGCAAATCGATACAACTGTATTTCGTATTCCTTTATGTATTAACCCATAACTGACAGATGTGTACTGCATCATATCATTACAGCATATCTCATTGTTATGTGCTGTGTTGTATATTACCTCAGGGAACAAACACACACATTACATTAAAACCTTACCCATCTGCTAAGTATAAAAAAATGCATAATGAACTCTAGACTTTAGCAGATTAGCTCAATCAACGTTTCTTGTCAGTTTTAATGGCAACGTTTCCCTAGTATTTCTCTCTCTCCTTGATCTGTCTTCTTGAAAGCCCACAGGGTAACTACAAATACTCACTTGCACATAATTCATGTTTACGTATCAGTCCTAAAGGTCATTAGCTAGCCTAATGTAATTGATATATAATGTATATCGGCTAGAACCATCAATGGCCAGTACAGCTGATATAAACTGCCTACTTTGAGTTAATCCTCTCACAATTGAAATGCTTTTTTCAAGCAAAAAATAATAATTGTTATATATCACTGTAACTTATGTTTTATTCTGTATTATACCATGATCCCCCCCCATTAATATTCCAAAGGGTGCACGCTGATTGGCCAGTGTGCACATTGTAAATTGACTTATACTAATGGAAAAGGGTCCGGTCTCCCGGACTTTTTTCATTAGTATAAGTCTTTTTTAAAACGCTGTCTTGCTATGTTAAAGGAGTTTAACATAGCGACATAGGTTTAAAAAAAGCAACAGAGATCTCCGTTGCTTTTTTTAAAGCTGTCTCGCTATGTTAAACTCCTTTAATATAGCGACACAGTGTGTAAAAATCAACGGAGATCTTGCTTTCTCCGTTGCTTTTTTTAAACCTGTCTCGCTATGTTAAATGGGTTTAACATAGCGAGACAGCTTTAAAATAAACAATGGAGATCTCCATTGCTTATTTTAAAGCTGTCTCGCTATGTTAAACCCATTTAACATAGAGAAACAGTTTATAAAAAGCAATGGAGATCTTGCTTTCTCCGTTGCTTTTTTCAAAACTGTCTCGCTATGTTAAATGGGTTTAACATAGCGAGACAGCTTTAAAATAAGCAACGGAGATTCTCCGTTGCTTTTTTTAAAGCTGTCTCGCTATGTTAAACCCATTTAACATAGCAAAACAGTAAAAAGCAATGGAGATCTTGCTTTCTCCATTGCTTTTGCCCACAGCTCTGATGTACTGTGTAGGCATACGCATGCGCAGTACATCAGAACTGCCGCAGAATACCAGACAGCTGCGGAAGGGCAGCAAAGAAGCATTATACAATGCCATTATTTAAGAAAAGTAATTTTTTTTTCTTAAATAATGTCATTGTATAATAGCAATAACCCACTTCTGGGTGTGGGTAATGCTGGATTTACCCACGGTTGGCTTTGTTTGGTCCAAACCATGCCAACCGTGGGTAAATCCAGCATTACCCACACCCAGGCGTGGGTTATTGCTATATTACTCTATAGTCTTGGCTAAACTGAAAACAGTCCCATTTTAGACTAATGCACCGATGATATTTACAAAACAAATTACAGCTTGCACCTTACTGGCATGGGCTTGCATCGTATATTCTGTTGCATTATAGTGGAATGGACTGTATTGTATATTAATAATAAGTGACTGATATAAGTTGCATTTTCTGGTAACTAGTACCTTACTGGTTAGACATAATTATATGTTTTATATATTTAGTGGATTAGCATCGGACAACAACTTGAAGTTCAGTGAAATGGACTGCAGTGTACATTAACAGTAAGTCACTAACGTGTGTTACATTTTGTATTACATTGTTTCGTACTGTGCAGGCTGTAAATTATTGCTATGTGTAGCATTATAAACTTAAAACTTTTAGTATGGACAACATTATATATTCACTCATAACCCACTGGTATTATTTGTTCACCATGTAAATGGACTGGTCATAGCAAGAAGGAATGCAGATAAACTAACATTAAAAGATGTAGTCTGAGTGCATTGAAAAAAAGACATATACAAAATACAAGTTAAGATGTATATAAACTACAGTAATCATACATACAATAGATAAACTCATATATATACTGTGAAATATTTGCATATAAGATGCCACTTTAAGAGACGGAGAAAAGTTTATTAAATGTATTTTAGTATTAATGATATGGGATGGTAAGTTACCTTACCATGACATGGTAGCAGCTGCAAGTGGATTTAAGAGATGCTCGCTAAGTGCAACTTTGAAGCTTTTAATGTTTTCTATATTTTTGATGTCTGGAGGTAGTTGCTTCAAGCAGCATGTCCCAGTTTAGAGAAGGCTCTTACCTGCAAAAGTTTTAAATGAAGGGTGTTCTGTCCTGTGTATTTCTGAGTACATACTGTAAAGGTTGTCTTGTAAATGTGTCTTCTCCCTTACAGGGGACAGTGACCCTGTTTTAGCACCTTATAAAGTAGAGTAGTTGGAAGAGTATAGCCCTAAGAGTCATTAAAAGCCATTGGGAATATTTTTAACAAATTGCAGTGGTGTATCTGGGGGTCTACTAATAGAATGAATCTGCAGATTTTATTCTCTGTAGTCTGTATTATGTGAATATTGTGAGCTGAATGCAAAACAAGAAAAGGAATGCCATATTCAAGCTTGGGTATTAAAATATTTTTAGCAATGGCCCAGCAAGCAGCAGGTGAAAAGAGGTAACTGTTCTTGCAATATAGCTTTAATTGAGCAAGGACTTTATTAGTTACAAAATCTGTCTGTGCGGTAAAGGAAAAGGCAGGTTGATATTAAGCCTAGGTATCTCTGTGATGTTAGGTATTTTGTTCCCATTAACACCTGTGTGTGTTGGATTCTGCAACTCTTTCACCTGCACACATTCTTGCATTCCAGAGCATTTTCTGAAAAAAATCAACTTCAAAGGTTTTCTACTGCAGGACATTCTAGATTAACAATCTTAGTGTCATTTAATTAATAAGTCCTTGCCCTTTCTATTTCTGCTTTTATAAGCTGGTAAGCCACTAACTTACTTAAAAAGTTAGAGCCAAGAAAGGTCTGAATGCCATAAGGAGCTTTGGGTGTTAACTGGAAGTATACAAACAAGGCGCTATAGTATATGAAGAATAATGGTTAATTTCTTGGCTCAGGCAAATACCATGACATTGGTTTTCGTAGGGGTTAATTAGTACTCTGTTAGTACTGGAACAGAGAGAGAGAAGCAAAGAGTGCCTAGCACATACCCTTACAGTATGGTATTATGTTTATCAGCAGTAGAGGATGAGACATTGCTATGGACTTGGAAGGTTCTGTCTTTTAGAGAGCTGTAAAACCAGCAGATAGAGTTTTATCTCCAAAGCTGTAAAACCAGCTGAGTCTTTTGAGCTTGTTGAGAGAAGGGTAGGGCTGACTGTTTTAAAAGCCATTGTCCTGTCAACTGAGACACCCCACAACTGGCCCAGTAATCAAGGAGCCTCAATTCTCACCACTGGCCACAGTGGGGGAAATACACACTGGGATGATGACAGGTACACACACAGTATGTCCAGATGCAGCTCTGTACATCAAGTGCAATTTCCCTTAAGAGCACACAGAGACCACAGTCAGTCTGGGTCTGGTTTCTCTCTTCTTCTCCAGATCCCCAGTAAGACTCCCCACTGGCACAGCTATAGAGTTGAGATCTCAGCTAAGTGACAAAGCCAAGGCCTCCAGCACCCTCTATGTCCAACCAGTGCTTTGTGTCCCTGCCCAAGTAGCTGACATGCACACTCTTTGAGGTTTGATGTATACACTTACACACACACACCTGGGAAAAGCTGGCACAGGTTTACTAGCTATGCCCCCTTCTGCCCAGACTATAATGTAGTTATTACTGCCACCAGTCACTCCTTATCAGCTACTTTAAGGTCCTTACCAAAGGGTGTCCAATCTTACTGTGTAATGTTACTATCAATACAAATGGTAGTTTGATCAAGAGCAAGGCTATTAGGAGTGGCCCACAGTGTCACCAAATAAATATGCAAGTACTCTCAGAACTTAAATATGTCTCACAAATATCAGCCACAATGATAGGTTTAAGTATATTTAATAATAAATAATAAAGGAACAAGAAAATATTCAGTAAGTAATCACAGTTAAATCAGAGTTCAAAATCACAGGAAATACTTAAAACAACATTGCAGGACAGTCTCAAATAAATACAGAAAACATCTAAGCTATACTTCACTATATTCCTGACTGAATCTAAGAGAATTACTATACCGTAGTTTACTTACTTACAGAGCAAGGCAAGTGTGGTGAATGGGTCTTCTTGTCAGGTCAAAGACAAAATCAAAGTGCTCTGTCTCTCTCAGAGAGTTCTTAAATTAATATCTCAAATATTACTGCTGGGTTAACTTGCAGGATGACTTCACTTCTTGTCATGGGACTTTAGTTCCCAAGCTAAGCCCCATTACTAGAAACCGCCAGCATTTAGCATCTACCTGTGAAAATACATAGCCCTCAGATCTTTGCAGCTGCTGGAAGACATAAAAGAATAAAACACTTACAAGACAATGCGGAAGGCTCCCTAGTTTTAGACATCCTGTCTCCTTGCTGCATTGAAACCAAATTTTATGATGCAGTTATAAAATAATTTAATTTCAACTATTTTTCTGAGGTTTTGCAAAATAACCTTCTATATTCCAGTTTCTACTGTTAAAATATATACATTTGCACAGTTACAATAGTTTATGTACATTTCTTTTCTCTTCCAGTAGGGTACACTGTGGACAAATCTCTAAGCTGGGTACTCTACAATATATCTCTTCAGCACACATCTGTACAAACCATCTTAATTGACATAGAGTTTTAATACATTTGTAACATAAGCATATGAATCATGTTGATATTCATAAATGACATAATTATTTTCAAAATTCCAGCTGGCTGTGCTGGGAGTACCTCCTTTTGTCACATCAACAAAGAAACGTACAGTAATAAGTTTCACATTCAGGTTGCAGTAAATGTTATCAGTAGCCAATACTATGGCATTAATGGAACTGAAAGTATTGCAAAAGCCATGATATACATCACATAGCAGATCATAGCTGTTAATGTGCTTGAGTAGTTGCTTGCATAAAACTTTTTCATATATTATGGTAATAGGGCACAGGGTAGAAATAAGTCTATAATCCTTCAACCCATTAGAAGAAGTGACTTTAGGTAGAGGGATTGAGTTTATATTAAATCACTGAAACATCAGATCATCGAACAGCATATAATTGGAAATGCAGTTCATTGAACCCCACACACACCCGGATAATTATATATACCAACTCTGAGACTGAACTACAGTGGGGAAAGGGCAAATTTCCTGATCCTTACCATAATGTAATCTCAGTCAGAATGTTTCACTGAATGGCATGTTTGACAAAATGCCGTTCAAAGTGCCATATGATGATCTGATCTATTGATGGAATAATAGGGACCCAGAGGGATTATTACTAAGTGCTTGAATGCTGGTGGGGCAGTGCCTGAGGTAAGAGGCAGGTTAAAGATATAAGTAATGAGTTTAGCAATTTTTTTTCCATCTGAAAGCCTTAGGAATGTGGGATGAAGCTTGCTGGATTTAGATCCTGAATAGTTGAGTTTGAGAAGTGGGGACTTGGTTTGTTTTATTGAAATTACAGAGAAGTGAAAGGTTGCTGCATAAGAGGCTAAAGGGTATAGGTCAGAGGATGAAGGTTCTTATTCTTCATTGATGGGGGGGTAAATTGTTGGAGAGGTTTTAGTTATGTCAGTTACAGTAGACTCCAAAACATGAGCATAATAATTAGCAAAGGTGAAATGATTCAGTGTTAAAGGTTCATTCTTGGTAATGTCCATGTTAAGTGTTTTATTTCTTTCCAGAAGAGTACCTTTCTTTTAACTCCAACCTATACTCACATGTTTTTAATTTTAAACTATTACCTTAATAAATGTTATTATGCCACGGTGGTATGGCGGTAGCGTTGTTACCTCACAGCAAGAGGTTCTCCCGTTCGACTCTCGGCTTGGCTTGGGAGTGCCTTCTCTGTGGAGTCTGCATGTCCTCCCCGCAGTTGGGTAGTGTTCGAAAGACATGCATGCGTAAATGGGTGTGCCATCGTTGAAGGTTGGGCGTCAAGCTGGTACCTCGGCGTTTCGTAAAAATCTACTGCCAATCATTAGCGGACCGGAGTTCTGCTGTGGCGACCCCTTACCGGGAAAAGCTGAAAGACAAACAACAACCTTCATAAATGTTATTACACTGTGTGCAATTCCCAAATTTCCTGGTCACCACATTTCCTTTAAGGATTCTACTGTCAGAATGTGCCTGCACATTTTTCTCTAATCTTTCCTTTATGTTTTGATTCTACTAAACACAAAATTAAGATTCTCCCCTAAAATGGCTCTAATATCAGTAAAACTTTCAAAAACCTTCAAATACCTTCTCAAAAGTGACTGCACCAAGTTACTGTTAACACTATATTTTAAAACCACAGATCTTCCATAATCATTACTGTTTTTACCTACTTTGAAGTTGACATAATAATCTATTATCCAATTTTCTGTGTAATTACTTGATTATGTCCCAGTGTTGCAAAATGTTCTCTTGGTAGTTTTGTACTCCTGTTTTTCATTCTGTATGGAGACTTTAAACCCCAAGCCACACCCTGAAAATAGGCCGTCGACTCAGTGGGATTATCCAGTGAACAATTTACAAATAACTAAGTGAACGAATAAAGAAATTCCCTGCTTATTGGTATGGACTATATTGTATTGTATATTATAATGACTCAGCATGACTGAGTGTGAGTAATTCAGATTTTGTCCACAGTTAAGGTATTGTTTGGTTATGAGGACAGAACCCAAATAATCAAATTAGAATCATCATACTTTGCTAAGAAAAGATAGGCGAATTATCAACTACCCTACCATGGTGTGACACTGTTACCCAGTGACATTATTTAAATTAAATATCTTACCTTTGTCAAATAATAACATTGTATAATTCACACCACTTGAGGTTTCCATCTCTGTGCAGCAAGAGTCAAAGGAGATGAATTTATGCTTGACAACATATGCACATTCCTGAATTTGGTGACAACTTCAGAGTATATTATTTAGATTTGATCTGTGCAACAACTAGTGTGACTGATGCACATTATGTGATGAAAGCAATTTAATGCACTTCAGAGGTATTGCACCTTAAACATACTAACAGCAATTGTGATTTACTGTTATCAGATTTTTGTCATGATATTTGTTTGTGGTGAAAACGTCATTTCTGATTTGTTTTCCTACTTAGCAACATAATGATGATATACTAGTGTTTTCAGTAACCTCAATGTTTTTGTCAAGTGAAGCTTGCAGATTGTATATTTTTTCACCTCTTAAATGAAGTATGTTGCATGCCACAGGAGGTAAAATGTTTCCATTGTGTTGTAACTTGGAACTTACTTGTATAGGCTGCATTTTCTGTGTACTTGTTGCTTACTGTTGCACAGTGCATTCCATATTCCTTAGTCGTAAGTGATCAGTATGAGATACATTTTGTATGAACGCATAAATTGTTGTTACTCACTGTTTTGTATATTCATTTCAAAATAGTTGGCACGTGTGACGTTCTGTATTATCTTGGAACTCCATTGCACCAGGAGCATTATTTATTCATTCTGACTCCTACAAATGCCTCCGTTTCAGATTACTGTCTAACCCATTAGAATGGTTTGCATTCTGTATAAGTTTCTAACTCATTACTAATAAATGCAATCTCTCATAACTAATAAAACTTTCATAATGGGCTAAATTTTATATAACTTAGAAGTTCTTGAACTTAACTTTATTCTGTATTAAATGTATCTTCTTGGTAAGGCTTAATTTTGTATTACTCAAAACTCTGTGATATGGGCTGAATTCAGTATTATTTATAACTGCTTGGGATGAACTTAAATATACATTACTTAAAACTCCTTGGTATGGGCTAAGTTCTATTTTACTTAAAACTTCTTGTTGTAGACTGAATTAGATATCATTTGTAACTCTGTGTCATTTTATGCATATTATACTATTTGCAATGCCTTGAAGCGGGCTGCTTTTTATATTACTTACAACTCATTCAGATGGGCTGCATTCCATGTTACATATAGGTTATGGTCTGAATTTGTACTCCATGGTATAGGCCGAGTTCTATATTGGTTATAACTCCTTGGTGTGGGCTTCATTGTATAGTAACTTGTAACTTATTGTGACATACATTATCTAGGAATTCATTACTAATAACTGTAATCTCTGTAAAGTTATAACTCCTTCATATGAGCTGCTTTCTGTATTAACCTGTAACTCTTTAGAATGCCCTGTTTGCAATATTAGTTCATAACTCAGTATCATTTTCTGCTTATGATATTAACACATAATTCATTAATACTAACCGTATTCTGTATGGAACAGAGTACGTGCTATATTAACCTGTAATTCAGTGTTATGAACTACTGTCTGTATTAATGCAATGAACTCACAACTCACTGATACAAACTGTAATGAGCATTAATTTCGCAGACATCTATGATGCTGCAGGCAATCATTGTAAAATAATTAATAAAGCTGAATTTCCCCTGATAATATAAATACCATCTCAGGTCTCTACTGAAAAGACATCACTAGCCGAGTGGAACTGACCCAACAACTAATGATAAATAAAAATAAAAAAAAATAGACAAAGATTTTCAGTAAAGATAGACATAAGCAAAGTTATGATATCAAGATAGAAAAGAGAAATGTAGAATATGCAGGTAGCAGCTTTTGGATTTGCAGTCATAAATACTGCAGAAGTATGTGCCCTTGCTGTGTTTCATGACAATCTCTGTTTTCACGTAACACAGGGCTCCTAAAATATTAGGGTACCACTCTGCACAAATTCTAAGAATTGGAAGATGTGGTACTTATTGTCTAAGGTTGATTTACAGTACAATTCAGGTATAGCTGTAACGGTAGAAGGTGCCATGCCATTAAAATTATAAAGTATGGGTCTGTGAAAAAACAGATTGTGTAATTTTTCCAGTGAATTCCAAATTGTTTGTTATAAAATATGTGTGTATATTGGCTTATAGGTGGGAGTCAAGGAAAAATTCACATTTGAGGATTCAGAATGGGATATTTTCTTTCATCTACAAGTGAGGGCATGAAGGCATGGTATGCCTGGGTGTGTACTGAATGAGCAGCTTGCTTCTCTGGCTGTCTGACTTCAGTAGTGAATAGTACAGTGATGAAAGAAACTTGCCACCATAACTGCTCAGCTTCAGCAGCTGTACATCTCAGTCTTCACATTAACAATGGGTTTACTACACAAAATGAAGTATCAGAATTGTTAGAAGTATACTGGAGTATGGTACATGGGGACTGGAGTGTGGCATATGGGGACTGGAGTATGGCACATGAAGATTGGAGTAGGGCACATATAGAATGGAGTGTGGTACTTGTAGACTGGAGTGTGGCACATATAGACTGGATTGTGGCACATGTAGACTGGAGTGTGGCACCTGGGGACTGGAGTGTGGCACCTGGGGACTGGAGTGTGGCACATGTGGGCTGGACTGTGGTACATGGAGACTGGAGTGTGGCACATGGAGACTGGAGTGTGGCACATATAGACTGGAGTGGGGTACATGGAGACTGGAGTGTGGTACATGTAGACTGGAGTTTGGCACATGTAGACTGGAGTGGGGCACATGGGGACTGGAGTGTGGCACATGGGGACTGGAGTGTGATCTTGTAATATAAAGACTACATGTCATTTGTCCAGGTAGAAAAAAGAAGTTTGTTTCAAATGTGATAAGTGGCATCTATGTTAGTGTGACAGCATATTGAGGAACTGGCTATATTATTACTTTATGTGCAACATAAAGACAGATGCAGCTAATCTAACCCTTTGTGACCTATGTAACTGATATTTCTCAGGCAGCAGGACAACTGTCAGCTGTACTCCTCCCTGATGATATCTTGTTAGCAATATCAAAGATGAAGGCAAATGCATTCCTCTGGCAGCTGTGTTATTTCCCAGTTATGCCATGTGGTTCTCCATACCCATTCAGACAAAGGGAAAAGCCATGGGTGAGATGGCATGCCACTGTTTGTCACACATGGTGGCCATTGATGGAAGCCTACAGTGGTCATCTGCAACTCTGAACTCCAACAGTGTTACTGAATATGGAAGAAAAACTGTTGCAGAGTTGTATGACTCTATACCTGCAGTATAACTCCAGGCCATGCCAGTGCCACTGATGAGATGGAGAACACTTATCCTAAGAGCTGTACTGCTTCCTAATGTAAATGATGTGCCAGGGTTCCATTCCAGTCTGTGATAGTGTCACTCGTGAGATGGAGAACACCTGCCTGAAAACAGTACTGCTTCCTAATGTAAATGATGTGCCAGGGTTCCATTCCAGTCTGTGATAGTGTCACTCGTGAGATGAAGAACACCTGCCTGAGAGCTGTACTGCTTCCTTATACAAATGTTGTGTTAGGGCTTAATTCCAGTCCATGATATTGCCACTGATGTGATGGAGAACTCTTGCCTGAGATCTTTATTGCCCTCTAAAGTAAATAATATGTTAGGGGTTCCATTCCAGTCCACAATGGTCACACTGATGAGAAAGAGAACAGATGTCTGAGTACTCAGCTACTCTGTGATGTAACTGCTCTGTTTGGGTAAAGTTCAAGTCCACAACAGTCTGAGAACTGTACTGCTGTCTGATATATATAATTTGTCTAGGTGCAATTCCAGCCATGGCTATGCCACTGATCACAGTGAATGACAGCTACAGCTGTGTAATGACATTCCTAAAGGTTGCATACATTGCTCAAATACTTTTTTAACTTATGTTGATGTTTCTGTCTCACTGGTGAGGGTCAGAGCATTATGACCTATTTGATGTTGACAGATAATTCCATGTTGTAGCATGGCACAGTTATGTTTGATGACATTTCCAGTGATGTATGCTGAGTATCTGTCCAGGAACCCTACTTATTCCAGATGGATAGAGGTGACCTCTGGCACCATTCTAACTTGATGCTCTGATTATAATATGAAATTAGAGCATGGAAATTCTAGTTGTGTTTTACAGTCAATGAATAATTGTGAAATGATATGACAGCTCTCTGGGGTTATAAGGCCATTTTCTGAAGACACTCTCTCTAGGGCATGTGAACCTGTAAGATAGGATTCATGAATGCCAAACTCACTGCAGATAGCTTTGGTATGGCAAGTAGAACTAGTGGACCATTTGATCAAACTTCCACTTTTTTTGGTGGGGGGTAGATGACTTTGTTTTAGGTGATGAGTGTGTTAGTGCAAACTCTCACATACTATACTCATGAGGTTATGTTATATCAATTAAGCTAACTAACTCTGAATCTTTGTGCCTCAGAAGAAATGGAATTATTTAATGAATAATGCAGTTAGTACATTTGTGGCATAAAAGCCATATAGATTGAATTATGCTTTGGCTGAATGATTAAGATGTTTCCCTGGTGGGGAAAAGGTACAAGGTTTGATTTTTACTTTCAAGAAACATGACTAGGCTTAAAAAGGTCCACTGGGGTTGTTAGCCTAGTAATTATAGCTGGCCTTAGACATAGTCTAACTAGGTGGCTACCTAGGGCACCGCTCTAGAGTGAGTACTTTTTCAGCACTCATTTGTTTAGTTTTTGTAGTAAAGAAATGGTTTCTTTAAAATGTGTTGAAAGAATACAGGAAAAGCTGAAAAGTAAGACAAAAAGGGGAAAAAATGAAGAAAAAAGTAATCTGGATGATGTAGGTAGACCAGGATGAGAGCATCAGGTGGTGTGGGGGGTGCTGTGGAGTGCTGTTGCCTGGGGCACCAGTTGACCAAAGGCTGGCCCTGCTAGTAATCGCCTATGACCCTACATATTCGGTTGGGAGATTGGCATAATAGTTAAGGTGTTTACCTTACAGACACAAGGTGCAGGGTTTAATTCTCATGTGGGGTAATTAGCTAGGCTTAAAATGGTCCACAAGGGCAAATAGCCTAGTACAAACCTATGAATCTTTGACACGTTAAATGATTTCCCAGTATAACTGATAAAGTGACTGTGCAACTGCCTTACAGCCTTTCTAGCATAACCTGGTACCAAATAATGAACTGGGATCGTTTGAATTTGCCTGGTGGCTATGCTACCCTCTGGTGGTAGCACATAATACTCTAGCACACAAGTAACCTACATCAATTTTGTAAACTCATCACTTCCACAGAAGCTGTTAAGACTGCAACATGTTGTACCTGATACATACTCTTTGTAGTGAATACCGGGCTCTTGCAGTCAAAATCAAAGTGTAGCACCCATATAGTAAACAAACATCACCATTCTTTTGAACCATAATCCTCATATAGAGTATAAAGATCAAATTCTCCACAAAATGATCTCAGGAAAGGTATTAATAATATACCAAGAGGGACTTTGTTTTGTTTTATTGTAATAACAGATGAAGTTTATTTAGTTTTATAATAATTAAATTCTATTTTTTTAATACCCCAAATTTGCATATGCTATACATCAAGTGTCAGTGACAACTTTCTTATAATGTGACATTTCACTTCATGTCATGTATTTTTGTTTGAGCTTTCAAATATTGATAAATATATTTATAAGTATTCCAATTCACAACATCAATAGAATGCTGCTTGATGATCATGAAGAGTCAATTCAGGATTTTGTGTACCCCAATTTTGCCTTTCTGGGAAGCCATATAAACTTTTTAGGTGATTACTTATTGAGATTTTAATAAAATTTAAAAATCTTACATACCTTTGTAAGTGCTTGTTCATTTGAATTGTGTTAACAAGAATACTCCACAGCACATCAGAATCCATCTCAACCTCTGTTGGGTATATACAGAATATCAAAAAATGGGATCTACAAACATCTATGTGACAACACACAATTTAATATATATATATATGCATGAAGTAAGCATCAAACAAAGCAGAGAAAAATATTAGTACAATACTGATAATAATTCAACATATCTACAAGTGACCTTGCTCTTGCTCCACTTTCACACACATATGGGTAAGCTGTATGATAGCACTCTTTGGGTCACTGTTCTGTTCCAGGTGTCTGCAGGTCTTAGCATCCTCCTACAAGTGCCTGTGTTAGCTCCTGCTATCCAAATTTGCATCCTGCAGTTGTCCACCACCATTTTCTCATGTCCATGGCTATTAACTCTAAACACAAAGCAGAACACCTCGGGTCTACCAGTGTTATGCATCTTTTAGGTACCACAGCACTCTTATTCCTCCAATGTGCCTTAGCTGGGCTTTAGATATCTTCAGCTAGTTACATATTTGGCGGCCTTCTTAATTATAGTCCTGCATTGTATGGGAGTTTTTGTGCTATCTGCAATGCTACTCAGCCTTTTGGAATCGCAGTGTGCTTTCCCTTTTCCCAACTTGGCTGATTCAAAACCTGCTGAAAACAATATTGTAGTTTCTAATTTCAGCCTTTGTGTACTAGTAATTTTTTCTTTTAATAATTAGTCTCTATGCCTTTGCAGCCAGCTTGGTGCCATTTTTAACCTGTGGTGGGCACCACATTCTGAAATAAACAGAGCCTTGCCTGACAAGACTGTATTTACATGTTAGGCTAAGCTACTCTGAAGAATCGGAGCTTTATTCAGAATATACTGAAAGTCTGCAACCTGCAAGAAAATATAAACCTTATTAGGTGTGGTCTCTTAACATTAACAAAAATCAATCATTTTGATCCAATGTTTCAGGATATTAGCATTTCATGTTGTGAACTACAATGCCACTCCACAGTTTCTTTAAAAAAAAGAAATGTCACGCTGGGTTAAACCACTACTTGTGCCAGAACTGCATAATGGCAATGCTGAAGTTCAAGAAGGGGGACTTCATAAATGGTACATCTAAATTTTGAACAGAAATACTGACATATTATCAACTGGAAAATTTAAGCACATAAATTATTAAATTCAGACTTATATTATCAATCAGTATGGATCAGACTTTCACATTGGTGATGTTAGTGTCCGTCTTTATTAACTGAGATTGCCTTGATACAGTTCCTTTCTGAAGGATAGTTTCAGTCGTTTTGCAAAACTACCTTTTCAGGGAAATATTTGGGACAGTCTGTCTTTGCTCATAAGGTAGAGATTAGTAGATGGTATGCTGACGTACTGGATGAAAAAAGATTGTACAAAGGTAAAACTACAAAAAAATATATATACTTATCAAATTAATCCAGGATCATCATTTTAGCAATTCTCACCTGACCAAACTTTCAGGGTAGATATTTTAGGGCTGTATCTCATAAAGTACAGCAGTGTCTTAGTGCAGTGTCATCCAAATAATGATTTTGTCATCTCTGTGTGAGGCCAGTGTTTGGGGCAGAAGCAAACAGTGCAAGTGGCATGATTCATGACATGGGGCCCTATCAATGGCAATACTGAACATATATGTCTGATGCTATGAATCTGCTATGCTATGGTCATACATTAACAGTCCTAGTACAGAAAATTATGTAACAGGTAGTCCAAACACTTGGGTGCCCTGTCTATTCCCTACAATGAAGTTGCACCCCCTTTGTGGATAAAACAAAAAAAGGTCTTCCAGTTCTAGATGGTCAGTATGCATTGATGGATAGGGGCAAGTCATAAGTAGGTGGGTCAGGTGATAGGAAAGAAGAAAACCATGTTGTGCTTTGTTTGTTTTAGGATGGGGCATGAATTAAAAAGAATGACTAACACTTTTCTTTATTTCAGAAACTTACCACAAGGTGGCTGTGTACCGTCATTGTTTGTAATAAGATCACTGGGAAATGGGATATCTACAATGCCACTGTAAAATGAATTAAAATGTTTTTTTTTTTTGGGGGGGGGGGGCTTTGCAGGAAAAATTAGCAAAGTTTTGGTGAAGTAAAATGTTCAAGAGCTGTTTGCCAAAACTATCTTCTCCAATAATGGAGCTTGCTTCTTTCTGCACTGTTGTGCAGCACTCAGTGGCCAGAAGGTAGAGAATCAGACTTGCTAGGATGCCAGTCTATCACAGGGTATACGGACACTCAAACACAAACACTCGTTTACATGCTATAAAGGCAGTTGATACAGTATATTAAGACTGTGAGCTGCTGCTCTTGGTTACAGGGTTTGATTGCATCAGGCCTCATTTGCCTACTGTGTAACATGCCTCATACTTATCTACAGAGTACAGAGATGATTGCTAATCCACCCATCATCATATCTTTTAGAAGTGAGAGGAAGTCAGACATACTGGTGAAAAAACATGTGGACACATAGACAACATGCAGGCTTCACACAGAAGACGCCCATACTTGGAATTGAACCTGAGAACCAAACACTGATTGCTGTTGCAGTATTCCAAATGGTTGGGTTATCTCACCAAATAACGTAGAAGTCTGACTGGGCTACCAGAAACAAAACCTTCTATAAAGTGCTACACCACTGTGCTACCGACATTGTTAGACATTTTCTCATTTCTTACAAAATATTAACTTGTAAAGAACTATACAATGAGGACTGGGATGTGTAAAAGTAAGGTGTCATCTGTGATTTTTTGAAGATGTCTAGGTCTGAGTGGGGAGCAGCTGTACTGTGGATAGAGGTGAAAGATGTTTAATATTTAAAAAGAATGTCTTGACTTCCATATTATGAAGCAGAACAGTAGTGGATTAGTTCTTGACAGTGTATTTAGACATTTGGCCAACTTGAGCATCCCCAAGGATACTACAAAAACATGTACAGGGGGAACAGAGTACAGGTATTGCCGACTTAAGATTTCAATATGGCTCACATTAAAGCAGTATATTGCATTGTTTCAGTAATAAATAGCACTTGTTTCAGATGTTCATCACCAAATGATTAGTCAGTTTGACAAGGAAAAGATGTGCTGAAAAAAAGAATACAGCTGGCTCCTAAGTTCAGCCTCCAAACAGGCTTTTAGGGTAAAATCAAGAATCCCAAGGAGGACCATAAACCAACTTTCATGTATGAAGTCAAAGTCAGTTGTGTGCAGAATTCTTATACAGATGCTGTCTATGAGAAACAGTTTCAAAACCACCATTTTCACAGCAAATTAAAGTAAAGCCTCCAACACACATGCAATGAAAAGGACAGTCCTACTTTATTTGAATAATTCTGAGATCTTGGTAACTTGGAATAAGGGAATTCCTTCCCTCACAATGACCTAGTTTAATTTGATAGGACTGAACAGGTTACATGCTGCTTAATATGTGCCTTGCCTGAGTCAGCACAAAAACATTTATCAGGAGACATCTAATGATGTAATTATTAAACAGAAGAAATGTGTGCCAGATTGCTGCCTTTCAGCTCCATTTCAGTTGGGCTGAAAAATTAGATTTCTTAAGTGACATAAATCAAAATGCATTGTACCATTGCAGAACTTAAAGCTAAATATACTTCTAAGTAAAGTTGTAGCAAAGGTGTAGGATAATATGCTAATTGACATTTCTTGCAACTATATTCATTTGAAATGACACATTTCTATAAATAGAGATGGAGGAACAGGCTACAGGTCAATTAACTACATGACTGCGTCCTGTTCAGTAGGCGAGTTTTCGTTTAAAAAAGACTGTGTTCTCTACAAAATATGAAATATGACCTGAGAACACCCCAAAGGTGAGGATATTTTGCAGCTGTAGGAAAATAATTTTTAGCATTAGTTTGCAACATATTCCTCAGCATAAGCTCCTGGGAACACATAATATACTGCTGGAGAGAGAGACAAAAGTGGTAGCGACGGCAACTGGTAATGCAAATTGTGTTTCGCAAAATAAAATTTTCTTATATATAACTTCAAATTGTGAAATGCTATTAGAATGTGTAAAGAAAGTATAAGTCCTTAAAATAGTTTAACTGTACAAATATTCGGGAAGGGACTGCAGAGATCAAATATCAAAACTAACCTGCTGATTTAAGAAGATGCTAGTAACATGCTGCGATAAAATGATGCATGAAACGGAATGACATTCTGAGAAGAAATAACCTGTACAGTACTAACCCACCTAATATTAACTAGGTGTAATTTTTGCCAGCATTTGGAGTTTGCTTAAATTTTTATTACCCTAATGAGTTCTTTTAAGGCTGCATCATATAAGTTCCTCACTTGAGTTAAATCCTTCCACAGATAAACATTTTAATGCTTTTCTTAATGACATAAAGACAGCTATTCAGTCCAAACATAGCAATACCACTGTCCCTGCCTTCTACGATATAACTTTTTCTTTCTAATCAATATCAAAAATGAATGGCACACTTCAGAGTGATTCTTTATCTTATTTACTTCCCCGAGTTTCTCACTTTAAGAATGCTGAAGTCCTAGTTTCTGCAAGGATGACTTCATCTCTGTGAAGCCTGGTGTTGAAATGTGACATTACTTTACCTACATTAGTGGCAGAGGTGCAGCAGTCAAACTCTGTGGAATCATGTGTGTCACTCTGACCCGAAGTAGGTTTTCAAGGTTATCTTATTAGTCAGCGCCATCAGTGAAGGAAGAGACACCTACAGATGTTATATGCTGTATCCTGCTTAGAGACGGAGCGCCAAATTAGCTCTGCATCACCCACAACACTGTGGACAGCAGTACAGCACAAAAAAAGCTGAGCTGATTCATTCACCTGCCATCCTAATAACTACCTCACTCAGCAGGGAGTGAGAAATATGTTCAGACTGAACTGTGTCCTGGTGGCAGGTCGTTTAATCTGCTGGAAATGAAGAGGAGCATGACCAGATGTACCGAAGCTGTCCATTTTCCACTTTCAAGTCTGAAGTCAGAGCTGCTGGACAAATAGTCTGTAGCAAAGAACAATGCTAATTCTTCTGCTTGTGAAGCAATATACATTGTTCAGAACAATTACGGGTCATTTTTCAATTGTATTGAGCATAGTCATTGTTCAAATCTAACCCTGGACAACAGCTGTAGCAATTATACTGTCTGTGGTATCTATGTAATACAAAGTATGAATAGAAAACACTTCATGTTAAACAGAGGACCCCCCCCCCACACACACACACACACACACAACTGCACTACTGGCATTTCTGTCAGTCATCACAAGAGTATATTAACTAAGATAACAATGATGGGTATCTGTTTAGTAAATTGGAGTATTACCTAGACACTTATGTACCTAATGTTGTCTCACAGTAACTGCCCTCTCATATAATCAGTATTGCTGTCCCTGAATATAATTTAGGAGACAGTGGAAGGGACACTAACAGCACCTGGATCTTTTCAACGTTTACAACACTGATGGCTAAAGGTATATTTTTTTCAGAATCTGGAATACTTTTTATTATTTTCTTTAGTAATACCTACCATGGGCATCTTAGAGCATGGCACCTAAAAAGGAAGAAACAGACCATAATATATGGACGAATAATATCTGTTCAGTGGAACTTTGGTATTGACAGAATTAGAAAATAAGACATTACAATTAATGTTTCCACCAGGTTTCATTGTGTATAAATTTCCTAAAGCTTCATCCAGATAAAAACACAGGTCAAAGCTTCTGACCAATAAATTAAAAAAAAAAAAAAAAAAAAAAGCTACATTTATTTGCGGGACGGCAAGACTTACTTTCATTCCCTGCTAAGTCAGTGGCCATAAAACCACAGAAAAATGTGAAAAGCTTACAGAAACTGAAATGCTGCTAGAACACAAACAGAAATTGTGGGAGCACTGATTTTCAATAATCATGGATTTAAATCTTGGGGAATTCATTTTGATGTGTATAAACCTCATCAAGTATAAGGTGAGAACAAAAGCACAGGCACTTAGTAATTTCCTCCTAAACAACTACATATATTTATATGACTTTTTAGAGTAATTATATATAATTGCAGGCACTATTTAAGGTCAGCTATGTCTACTTATGTCTGCTTCATAGGATTACCAATAAAAGTTCCAAGATGCAGAAATTCACTGATAACCAAAAACAATGCACCCAATGGCCATCAAAAAGAACTCCACTTTATTAAAACCAAACACAATCAAAATTTATTAGTTGATAAGCGCTTTTATCATAGGTAATGACTTCATCAGAACTGAATAACACATTGCCATTCAAAAATACCTATATATACTTTGGTGTAACTCGTGATTGGCTGATGAATTAATAAGTCAATCAAACAATAAGCTCTCTTAAAAGCATAGTCTAACATATAAAATATATGTAAAAAAGTTTAGGAACATTTTAAATAGTAGACTTCATATTTAAAAAGCATTGAATATAAAATGTTAAAAAGTTTAGGGACATTTTAAATAGTAGACTTCATATTAAAAATGTATTGAATATAAAATGTTCTGAATATATAAAATATAAAATATGCTATCTATAATAAATTGTTGATCATATTTTCCTCATAATGTTAAAACACCTTTGTTGCAAATACATGCATCATAGCATTTTTGCACTTTAAACACTTGCAAGAATACTTGAGAATGAAAAACAATAAATAGAAAAATGTATGTAAAAAAAAAAAAAAAATATATATATATATATATATATATATATATATATATATATAAATATGTAAACAATAAGTAGTATATATATTAAGCAGATGACAAAAATTAATGAATTTAACAGTAGTTTATTAAACTCAAGGGCCCCATTCCTTAATCTGGGTTCTATCCTTAAGTGCTGGTACTATGGAAACATTGTCATTTAACCCTGGGGGGACATTGGTGGCAAGCCTAAGCTAACATAAAAGTTCCTTTTTACTAAGCTGGTTCTTCCAGTCTTCCCCCGTAGGTTCAATGTCCACATACTCCAATATATCAAATTTGAAACCATGAAAATTTAAACAATTTCCAGAATGCCTGTACAATGCATTAGTTTCTTTCTTGTTTTTTAGTTCATATAAATGTTCATAAATCCTACGTCTAAAGGATCTTCCCGACGTAGTATGCCGGACATGTGTCACACATTGCTAGATACACTATCCTCTGGGATTTACAATTTCCATTCCTAAAGGTTATATTGGTCCTAAGTCTATCACTCAGTGTAATGAAGTTTCCCTACAATAAAACTACACTGTGAACAACAACCACAACTTCTAGTCCCTTTAACAGTGACATGCTCCATAAACTTTGTAGGTGTTTCAACCAGTTTTTTTAAGATTCATTCCCACTTTTGTAGTAAAAAAAGGTTGATCACCCACAATATGATAAATTTCCTGATTGGTCCTAAAGATACTCTATTTTTTTCTGTAAATATCTTTAATATTCTTAGATAGCACACTATGTTGTATTGTACGTGTTCGGGTATATGCAACAGATTTAATAGCGGACTTTGACTTGCCCATGTGTAATTTTAAAAGATGCCCTGCCCCCAAAAGTGGTTTGTACTTCCTAGCCCATTCATGACAGACTCCATGCAAAATTGGCTTCACCATACCTTTAGGGTACCCCCTTTGCTTCATAGGATACTACTGTTCTTTCCTTAGACAAAACAGGGAAACATTGGCCTCATATATTATTCCTTTAGAATCTGCATTAGTTCTTGCTCCTTATCTTGATATTTTACAGTTACCCCTGGCTAGTTCTCCCCTCTCATCCCCATTTCACCTTCTGCCCTTGCATAGCACATTGTCTTTTATTGATATTTAAACATTGGATGGCCAGAACTAGTTATTGCTACTAACAGTTGTTTTGACTGTAGTTTCAGTTCCCTTTTCAAGTATACTACAAATATTTTTTTTTTACTTATTGTTATTATTTTAATCTTTGTTAATCTCTATTTTCATCCTTGCTCAACAGAGTTATTGCAAATAAGTAAATAAAATATACATGAAAAGCATTTAATCTCAGAGTGTCTTCCTGGTTCTGAAAATGCTACAACTAATTACAAAGATATTTTTTTCTGCAGACAGATTATTTTTTGCAAATTTTAGTGGACAAAACTCAACTCTGTACATCTGCAATTTTGAAGCTCATCAGGGAGTTTTGCCCTGACTAGATGACTTGCTTAGTGGTACAGTACACAGAGGGATGTAACTGGAATTATACTAGCTAAGTATGTGAGCTATGCAAAGTAGATTCTTTTTATATTCACTTAAATCCATACCTATTTTGCTAACAAATACTGTGAAGACATTATAATAGCTTTACAAGCACTTTTTACCTTAAAAGCAGGAGAAAATAAGTACATAACAGACACATTTTGTACAATGGCATAATAGTAATCTAAAATAAAAAAAAATATCCTTTATCTCATCAATCAGGTTGATGATTATTTATAGCAAATTATAGTCTTTTTCCCGGTTTTATTTCTCAGGGATTTATTGCAAACAAGTTGTATTAGCTCAGCACGTGATCTCCAGAAAATGTATTTAATTAAAATAATCTGTTTTCTCTTTTACGTATTTTTCCCATGATTGCGATGTTGATTGGGTACTGGTACGTATTTTAGTTTTGCCAACTAGACAAGATCCCTGGACATAGGTGCCTTTAGGAGGCAGGATTCAAAGGTATATAAGATGTAGTAGAGCTTCTTATATAAACCACTAGACTTAGTTCCCAGGAAACTGTTTTGTATGGAACACCTGCCATTTAAAAGCCTTTGGATAGGTCTCATCCTTTGATACTGGTTCCTGATTGAGTAATAAGTTTGGACTACCCTAACTGCAGACAGCGTTTGCTGTTATAGTGGGCTTGCTGAAGCTGTACCATCTGAATTTCTGGGAATGTATTATCCTATGTAAGTATGGGCTTTGTTATCAATGTCTCTGTACTGATTGTGGCTTTAAGCAATTGTTATAAACATGTTATGCAGGCTCCTAGCCTTATGGGTTGCAGTTCGTTCACTGCATGTGACAGAGTCGGAATACACAGGTAAGATATAGTGTTGCACTAACAGTGCCACACATCTGGCAACAATAGTTGGCAGTCCGAAAGCACCTTTTCAGATAGTGTTATCAAGACAGTCATTTTTTTTATTTATTTTAACATTTAAATTTTCTCATTTCTGAAATATGCATACATTTCTTTAACTAGAAATGAATTTTCTTCACTTCTGTAAGGGGGTAAACACACAGAAGATTAATGGAAAAAGTCTTTCAGACAAAAGGAAAACACACTAAGGAAGCATGGGAAAAGGTAATGCGACCACTGAAGCAAAATGTCATCTGCCTTTCATGAGATATAAAGATGAATTGTTTATTTCAAATGCTTTTCATAGCAATCAAATTCAGTTGACAGAGCCCATCAGTTTTTTCTCTGGAAAAGCTATTTCTAGACCCAAAAGTGATCAAATTCTTCATGTGGATCCTACCTTCCATTCATAAACCTGGTTACAGTGGGCAATATTTGCCTGTAATCACCCCAGTGGCAGCACTGTGATGTAATAGGAAGACCTATGTATCTGATGTAGAACAGATGAAGTTTAATGAATGCCTTTTAAAATGTAATGCTGAACTGCTGTTCCTCCAAATCACACATAGTGGGTTTTCCAAAGAATTGAATGCATGGAACCAGTTTTCATGGAGTTCTTTGTACATGACTGTTCCCAACTTAATCATACACTTAAACCAACCTCCTATTGAAACATTAACTCACCACAACACACTAAGTAATAAGTAGAAACATTCTTAAAGTTTTTAACTCTTCCAGCCTCCACATATCATAGCAAAAGACTACTGCTGCTTGAATCTACACCTACCCATAGCCCATTCAGCACACTTTATCATTTTAAAATTAAACCACCACAAACCACATCCTGAATTCCCATAACACAGTCGTACAATACAAATAAACCATACCTCACTGACACCGCAATACTTCACACAAACAGAATACACTCCCTTTGCCAAAATTCCTTGCACTCCTCTTATCAGGTTGTTAATATTAATAGCTATTGTTGAGTACCTCATACACACACACAAACACACACACACACACACACACACACACACACACACACACACACACACACACACACACACACACACACACACACACACACACACATACACACACACACACACACACACACACACACACACACACACACACACACACACACACACACACACACACACACACACACACACACACACACACCTTGACACATTGCAGCACAAGACATGCACTACATTCACTTATCACCTTCCCAACAACTGTAGCTGATCAAAATCCCATAGCTAACCATACTCAGACTTAAAAGAAAAAGCTCCCCGACTCTCTTACTTCAGAAAAAAATCTGCTACATACCCTGCACAAACTCCACTTAAAATGTATCCCATACTTCTAATCCCATGTAGGGGTATACACACCAACCCTAGACCTTGGCAAACAACATTCCCCCAGCTCCATACCATCCAGGGCCCAGTGCCAAGTACATCAACATTGTCACCCTTAACTGCCAAAACAATCAGAAGACAAAAAGCAGTTTAGTTACCCTGTAGATAATCCTCCTCTTTCTTAAACTCCAGACAATTATGGAAAGGGGTAAACTGACTAACAGGACTTTCCAGGGTCCACAATTGCTCAGCCACTGCCTGCACCTCTGACTTTGCTTCTGATTTCTCCCACATTCTCCGGTGCCAGACTTTACTCAACTACACTAATCCACCTCCACTTAAACAATGCCTACCTCTTTCTACCTCAAGAAAATAAGCAAATAAGAAATCAATAAACAAATACAATCACTACATGTTAGCAGTTCCCCAAGTTTTGGTGGTATTCTACCCTGGTTCATCAAGAACTATGGTTTACTTATGTCACATGACATTCAAATATGTTTTTGACCTATCTTCTCAGATCTATGGACCATCATATCCACCATCCCTAAAATTCCAAAACAAGTTAGCACAATAAAATATAGGTCTAATTCGTGTACTTCACCATAGTAAATGTCTAGAAAATACAGCATACAACAAAGTTACCTCTTATATCTAAAAATGTAACATAATTTTATCCCTCCTGTGTCAAAAATCACAAAAACACCCACACTGCTCAAGGCATCTTAACAAATGCAAAACTCACTGTGATAATATGGGCAAGTGCCAGCATAGCCAGCTGGAGTTTTGTAAAGAATACTATGTCCTTTGAATATCAAGCTGATTTATACAAGATGCTTGTGTTACAAATGTATTAGAACTGTATGTCATTTGTATATCAAACTGATTTGTACAAATGCTTGTGTTGAAAAATTATTTGTGAGGTTTGCTTGTGTTAAAATGTATCAACAGTGCACCCTGCTAAAATGAAAAGAAGTGTACGTGTATTATTGTAACTGAATTAAATGTATATATTTTAATAGAGGATACTGAGACAGCAATGGTTAACCAGCTAGCTTATTTAAGAAAAACAAGGGAAATGTAAATGACCTGAAAAACCATTAAAACAGCACACCACAGTGCTAAATAGGACCAGAGACACTAGGTCTGGAAAAAAAGTTTTTGTTCATTAGCTCAGTAAAAAGAGGGGGAGCCCCAGGCACTGCCATAAACATTTAGATGAGTATTGTAGCCATCTATGCAAAATTTCTGCCTCAGCCTCAAAGGGGAATAGTGCGAGAACCTAGAGTCAAGTGACTAGATGAGGTCATTCTGCTAGACCTCTTGGTAATTTTATTTTAGATACTACAAAGAGAAATCTCAGAGTATTGAGTATTCTGTTTTGGGGAACCTGACTAGAAAGACCCTCACCCACAGCATCTTGCCTTGCTGTAGTAAGTAACTTAACTAGGGAACAATATTCTATTAGATTAGTCAGGAATATAGTGAATCTTAGTTTCGAGAATGTTCTTTATTTGTATGAGGATGTCCATCAATTTTGATTTCAATATTTTCTGTGATTTGAACTCGGTGGTTTACTGTAAATATATATTCAATATTTTCATTTTCTTTTATTATTCATTATAAAATATATTCAAAACTTTTGTTGTGGCTGGTGCTTGTAGAAAGTATCTAACCTTTGAGAGAACCTATAGTTATTTGGTGACACTGTGTGTGCCACTCCAGAAGGCCTAGTTGTCTTGGTCAAATAGTATAATTTGTATTAATATTACACAGTATAATTGGACACCTTATTTTAAGAGCCTTAGAGTAGCTGATTATGGAGTGTCTGATGGCAGTGACAACTACCTAATACTCTGGGCAGAAGTGTGCAAAGCAGGTAAATCTGTACCAAAGTTTCCCAGGTGTGTGTGTGTGTGTGTGTGTGTGTGTGTGTGTGTGTGTGTGTGTGTGTGTGTGTGTGTGTGTGTGTGTGTGTGTGTGTGTGTGTGTGTGTGTGTGTGTGTGTGTGTGTGTGTGTGTGTGTGTGTGTGTGTGTGTGTGTGTGTGTGTGTGTGTGTGTGTGTGTGTGTGTGTGTGTGTGTGTGTGTGTGTGTGTGTGTGCATGTGAGAGAAGCCATTTCAGAGGGTAGGTATGGATATTGTGGGGCCTCTGAGCACCCCAAGTTCCACTGGGAAGAGGTATATTATGCTACTAGATACGCCAAGATAGTGACTCTGTTCTCCATCAAGGCAAAGAAGGTGGCAAATGCTTTGCTAGAGGTTTCAGCAGGGTAAGTTTCTCTAGAGAAATACTGACTGACAAAGGTGCCAATTTCATGTCAGACCTGCTGGCTTGTCTGTGGGAACACTGTGCAGTAAAGCACCTAAAGACAACCCCCTACCATCCTCAGACTAATGGTATTGTGGAGAGGTTACAACCTACACTAAAGACCATGCTATGGCATTTGCAGACTAGTTTAAGAGAGAGTGGGACAAATATTTGCACCATCTGTTCTTTGCTTACAGAGAGGCACTCCAAGAATCCACAGATTTTTTACCCTTTGAGTTACCGTATGGCCATGGGATAAGGGGATCTTTAAATTTGATTAGTCATGAGTGGGAGGGTGAGTGTGAATCCAACAATGAGTCTGTTGTGGCATATGTCCTTCATCTCAGGATAAGTATTAGGGAGCTCACAGGCTTGGCCCAGGAGAACCAGGCAGGTGCACAACAGCAGAAAAATGTCTGGTATGACAGGAATGCTCAAGCCAGAGAGTATACTGTGGGACAGCAGGTGATGCTACTCATTCCTGTCAGACACAATAAGCTGCAGGAAGCAGGTGGCAAGGAAGGTCAGTAATGTTAACTACCTGGTAGAACTGCTAGGTAGGAAGCAAAGCACAAGTTGTACCATGTTAACATGACAAAGCCTTACCATGATAAGGAGGGTCTTGTGCTGAGTATTTGCAGTGGGTGGTAGGAGGATTCTGAGGGGGATCTGGTGCCTGATCTCCTCAGTGAGGCTTAGACTGACACATCAGTGTAAGGGGTAGAACTCTCCCAGCAGCTATCCCCTACCGAGGTTCAAGAAATCTGAGCAGTGTTACAGGAGTTTGGGGACATGTTCCATGAGAAATCAGGGTGCATCCACCTGGTGCAGCACCATGTGGATACAGGGCCCCAAAACACCTATAAAGCAGGTCCCTTACAGGGTGCCTGAGTGGGCCAGACAGATTCTGAGGGAGAAATACAGGAGATGTTGGAACTGGGAGTAATCTAGGAGTCCAGCAGTCCCTGGGCTTCCCCAGTGGCACTGGTACCAAAGAAGTATGGCAACACCAGGTTCTTTGTGGATTACAGAAAAATAAATTGTCACACAGAATCAGATGCTTAATCTATGCCTTAGGCAGATGAAGCCTTAGAGCAGCTAGGTGGGGCTAAGTATGTGATGACTATTGATCTTACCAAGGGCTACCAGCTGGAGCCCTTAACTCCAAATGCTAGAGAGAGGTCAGCTTTTGTGACTCCTTCCGGCTTGTATGAGTTCACAAAAATGCCCTTTGGGATGAAAAATGCCCCAGTGATTTTCCAGAGAATGATAGATCATATTGTAGCAGGGGAAGGAGATCATGCCTTTGCTTTCCTGTCAAGATCACCTTCAGCATGTCAGGGAGGTGCTGGGCAGACTGCAGAGTTCAGGGTTGACCATTAAGCCCAGTAAGTGTCCGGTCGGTATGGCAGAGGTCTCCTACCTGAGGCATAGAGTGGGGAGTGGTATGATCAGGCCAGAACCAACCAAAATGGAAGCCATTCAGGCATGGCCTACACCTGTTACCAAAAAGTAGATGAGAGGATTGTTAGGGACAGTGGGGTACTATAGAAAGTTTGTCCCATATTATAGTACCATAGCTGCTTCCCACACAGACCTGACAAGCTGGCACAGTCCAGCTAAGGTAGTGTGGACCCCAGCATGTGAGCAGGCATTCCAGAAGCTTAAAGGAGTTTTGGGAGGACCCTCTGTGTTAGCCAGTCCAGATTAAAGTAAAGAATTTGTTGTGCAGGTGGCTGCTTCAAACCATGGGGGGGGGGGCTATATTTAGCCAGGTTTCCTCACAGGGAGAAGAGCACCCAGTGGTATATCTCAGCCATAGACTCCAACCAGGGAGGAACATTATGTAGCTGTAGAAAAGGAATGTCTAGCCATAGTATGGGCACTGCAAAAACTTCAGCCTTATCTGTATGGAAGGAAATTCATTGTAGTTATAGACCACAATCCTTTAAAATGGATAGATAGAGCCAGCCAGCAAAATGCCAAGTTATTAAGGTGGAGTTTAGGACTGGAGGTATATAATGACAGTATAACACCATAGTGGGGTCAGCAATGCCAATGCAGATGGGCTTTCAAGACAGGGAATGGGGTGATGTATTCCTAGATAAGCTTATTTCTCTCAAGCCACATTTCTCAAGGGTCACTTGAAAAACTAGTTGAGTCTTCAAGAGGGGGAGAGATGTGATGATATGGGCAAGTGTCAGCATAGCCAACTAGAGTTTTGTAAAGAATGATGTGTCCTTTGAGTATCAAGCTGATACATACAAGATGCTCATGTTACAAATGTGTTAGAACTGCATGTTATTTGTATATCAAACTGATTTGTACAGATACTTGTGCCATACCTCTCAACCGTACCAAATGTTGGGGTGCCACGAATTCCTGAGTGGTCCTTTTTTAATTTCCAAATTTCCTGGGTTTTTTTTGAAGTTATTTTTTTTGGATGAATTTGTTTCCTGATGCCATCACATGCAGGGTGTGCGAAATGACGTCAGCTTCAAGAGGCAAACAGACAGCCTGTCAGAATTTAAGTGCAGCAGTCAAAAGCCTTCTCTTCTTATTCAGGCACAGCACAACTCTATTGACCCGGCTCCTCAAAGTAAGGCAAAAAGACTGTAAGCTAGTGATGGGGTCAAGAGGAGCAGTCCACCCCAGGTGGCACTTTGGACTGTTTACTACAGTATTTCTCTCTGCATTGATCTTCTTAGATAACTGGAGACAATTTTCTTTTTTAGTAAGTGGTGTTAGTGTATGAGAAACGAGATGAGTATACTACTAGAGCTGGTTTTGGGACCAGTTTTTCTCACTGCATTGAAGTGTAGTGTGTGTGTGCAAACTTTTCTTTTCTTCCCTTTGCATTTGAAGTATGGTGTTTCTCACTGCTGCATTGAAGTGTGTGTGTGCAAACTAGCAGGGGGCGAGAGGGGTAGTCCACCCCCAGGTGTCATTTTGGACTGTTTACTGCAGAAAACAGGATTTCTGGCTGCATTGATTTTCTTAGACAAGTGGAGACAATTTTCTTTTGTAGTAAGTTGTGTGTGTATTTCTTGATGCATTGATTTTCACTCATTTTCTTGAGAGAAATGAGACAAATGTACTACTAGAACTAGTTTTAGGACCAATCTTTCTTGCTGCTGTATTAAAGTGTGTGCAGACTTCCTTTTCTTTGCATTTGAAGTAAGAAGTGTGTGTGTGAAAATTAAATCTATGGTGGTTGTGTCAGCTGCTTGGTGCAGGGACATGAAGCTGTGGGTTTATAGAGAGGGTGGCGGAGGACTTGGCTTGGACACTCAGCTAAGGACCTAACCCTACAGCTGTGCCAGTGGGGGGGGGTCTTTTGAGGACCTGGATGGAGACAGATATAGAGACATCCAGACCCTGGGCTGTGTGTGTGCCCTATTTGGAAATACTGAGTATAACCATTTCTATTCCAAGTGCACCTCCCTCTCCAGTGTCAGTTGTGAGGATACAGGCTCCATGATTACTGGCCCAGCATAAGGACATCACATATTGGTGGCAGTTGTGGGCATTACACTCACTAATATGTAGAACTCCTCCTTACTGGAGCACTGTCTGTTGATTACAGTGAAGTATTTGATTCAGTTGCCCACACCTTACTGCTCACCTCTCTTGCTGTAGCCAACTTTGGCTCATGCATACTAGACTAGTTCACTAGCTAACAGGGAAATAATAATAGGAAGGATATATGTTTTTTGTTTATTTGCAGATCCTAGAAGAGAAAAATAAAACTTGTTGGACTAGTAAAGTAGCATTAGCCTACTCTTTTTTTCCCAGAGTTAATTTTTATAGTATCATTTGAAGCCATAAGCCAGATTGCTAAAAAATATTTAAAAATTTGGATTTCCTCACCCAAGTAGTGTACAGAGCCTTAGTATCATTGATTTTCTTCAAATATTTGCTCTAAATCATGCTTAGATTCTTGATAGAGCATTTCAAGTTTAAATTCATGTATGCGCTTATTTATTAAACACTATTACAAACATAACTCAAACATGATAACATTTGATAAGCAATTTAAAGCGGCACTGTATAAAGTTTTAATATAAATTCATGCTGTTTATTGATAAATAGATAACGATGAATAAAAACCAGAGCCAACATTTAAACATAATGTTAAATATTGGCAACCCATCAAGTTTAGACTTCAGGATTTAAACAGAATAGCACACCTAAAAGCTGGTAATACATACATTTCTTGCTTTAACAGACTTCTAGGTAGTGTGTTCTTCAAGAAAAAATGACCATACGATAACAATGTACCTTCAAGCCAAAACAAAACCATGCAGCAACTAAAGAAATATCTGATTCAGCCCACTTCACCATGTCAACTCCATCCATCCCAAGGCTCAGCTCAAACTTATGTAAAATGCTAGAATCTCAACCCAAGCTTCAACACCAACTCCTGTCTGTAGCCATAAAAAATAGAATTTAACTCAAATCCATACCAAGAACTGCATCCATACACCTCAACTGACCAGCAGTCACTGAAGTAATAATATGAATGAAACATATGCACATGGTCTATAGACAGTCAACTAGCACCATTTATGGATAATTTTAATGAATCTCTACTTTAATGTAAAGATCTATTTACCCACTTAGATGTCTCTTTATGAAAATGAAAGTTTGTGAAAGATGGAGCTCTTTGCTAGAATAAAGAATATGCAATAATTGACAGCCTTCTCACAACCTGGTATTGCTAAAATTATAGATAAAGATTGTCCATTTAACTCAACACAGGCTTTAGTGTTCTGATATTATTTATTTATTTATTTATTGGCATTTGATTACCGGGAAAGTCCGACTGGGTTGAAGCCCATTTTCAGTGGAGACCCAGGGGGTAAAGTTCAAAATTATTACAAAACATTTTTAAGAACAATAATTTTAGAATCTTCAAAAATAAAACAAAAGCATCTACAGTTTAAGTTATAACAAATTAGATATAATATAAAAACATTGGTTAAGAATCGTTACAAGGTATATGACAACCATTTAATATTTAGAGAAATTTTAGACAGTTTGTAGAGAAATTAAAAGTAACTTAGTCTAATACAAACAGAATTTGGAATATGAAGTGAGAAAAACCAGGCTTATTGTATATTTTGAGAGAATGTGAGGGAGAATTATACAGCAGTAAGGAGGTAAGTAAAAAAGGGAGAGTAAGGTGGTATAACGAATGAAACGGTACTTGTTCACATTTAGGGATATACTTTAGCCTGTTTTTGAGCAAGAATAAAGGCAGATTTTAGCTAGGAATTCTTTCAGAGTGGTTTTGAAAGATGGGAGGGAGGGTGTAGACTTGATGGATAAAGGTAAGGAGTTGTGGACCTTAGCAACCCTGTACAAATACAGACAATGCTCAGCAGATTTGCTAGGTTTGTAGACAGACATGAGTTTTTGATCACTGGATCGCAATGACCGACTGGGAACATAGTTGCGTAGAATGTTTTTTAGTGGTGGACATGCAGATAGATGCTGGATAATTTTATAGGTGGTAAGAAGTTGTGTATATGTTAGTTGATGTGGCAGTTCTAACCAATTGAAACTTTTCAGTGCTATACAGTGGTGGGTTCTGAAAGGGGTATATGTTGCAAATTTGGCAACTTTTTATAGTATATTCAAGTTTTAATTTTTGTGAAGCCTGAAGGTTGGTAAGTATGGGAGCATCATAAAAAAGGAAGTGGAGATGATAAGTAGTGGCAGGTGTAATTTTAGTTGCATCTATGAGAAAGCTTTTCGCTCTGTAAAGCATCCCTAGGTTTTGATGAGTTTTTCTTATGCAATTTTGTCTATGCAGGTCAAATGTAAGATCATCATCCACTATCATCCCTAATAGTTTGATATGAATAGTGACTTCAATGGTTGTATTATCAAGAGAAAGGTCTTTAAATTTTGTGTTTTCATGAAAGAGGGTTTGGGGAAAAAGTAGTAGTTTGGTCTTTTTTTGTGTTGAGCATGAGTTGTGAGTTATGGTGCCATGTTTCAGTAGCTGTTAAAGCTTCATGAGTAATGTTTTGGAGGTTTACCATATTGTCCGATGTGTAAATGAGGTAGTATCATCTGTGTATTGGATTAGGGTGGCTTGTTGTGTGGAAATATAGAGGGTGGGGAAAATGTTAAAGAGGGGAGGACCAAGGGCAGAGCCTTGTGATATTCTAATGATGACTGGGAGATAAGGAGAGAGCGTGGAGTGCCATTTCACTTACTGAAAGCTATTGGACAGGTAGCTGTTGAACCACAGAAGGGTGGGCTGGGAGAGACCTAGTGTGAATATTTGAAGTACAACTTTGCTGTGACAAACTACACTGAAGACTTTAAACAAGTCTAGAAATTAAGGAAGAAACTAGTTTGTCATTATCTCTAGCTTTATTGACAGTATCTATATAGGTTATAAGGGCAGTGCTAGTACTATGGGAAGGATGGAAGTCTTGTTGTGCAAGGGATAGGAGTTCTTCCTGCAGAAAATAGTCTAGCAATTGTTTTTGAATACATTTTCAAGTAGTTTGGTGACGGGAGATAAGATTATTATAGGTCTAAAGTTATTAATGTCTGTTAAATTTCCTCCTTTGTGTAGATGGATAATGTGTGACTTTTTCCAGAGAGAGGGAATGTGGGGTTCCTAAACGGATCTATTTCTAAGGGGTTGAGACAGGATAGGCAATGTTATTGGCTATTTTTAGGTACTCGCTTGGAAGGTCTTCAGCTGAAGAGGAGCACGATTTGTTTGTTTAACAATAATTTTATATAGGATATGGGCACGGGTTTGAAGGTGAAAGTGGATGTGATGATAGGTGGCTGTTGGGCAGGCTTAAGATGAAATATTGAGTAATCTTTATTTAGAGATGTTATACTATCTATAAAATAAGATTTGAACTGTATCGCAGTTTCGAGTGGCGAATTATTGGGAGAGGGGTTTGGGTTGAAGTTTTGGACGGGATGTAAGATTTCTTTTAATAGATGTACAAACTTTTTAGAGTTGTATTTAGTTTTATTCTGAAAGTTATCATGGTATAGTTTTTGTCTTAATTTATTTGTTTTTAGTATGACTGTGAAGCATTCTGACGTTTTCAATATTTTGAGGTGTTTTATATTTTTGTGTTCTTTCCATGCTTTTTCTCTTTCCTGCATTAGCATTCTACTCTATTTGGATAGCCAAATTGTATTATTTGTTTTCAGTCTCTTCCTTCTAGGAGGTGCAAGGCTATTTAGGAGATGTAAAAAAGTTGTATTAAATTCAATTACAGCATCGTCTAAGGGGAGGATTTTTAGGGAGTTCCAGTTAGTAGATAATAGTGTAGTAATGAACATTTCTGGCTTAAACTTGAAAATTTATGTGTTGTTTTTTTAAATATGCTGTTTAACTGGATGTGTGAGATGTCTAGTCATATAATTTGGGAGATGATCACTGAGAGTCTGAAATTGTACCTGTGCTGGAGTATTTGCTAGGGTCTGATATTAGGATCAAGTCTAACAGGGAATTTGATGTTCTGCTATAATGTGTCAGCTTATTAATTAGTTGTGAAACTATACAAGTTCATGCTAGCTATAGAGCAGTTAAAGAGTTTATGTCCAAACAATTCACATTCACATCACCTAGTAGTATAATTTCTTGTGGAACTGGTATGGTTGTCCAAAATAGGATATCTTCCAGTACAGCTGTATTGTCACTAGGAGGGATGTAAATGACAGTGATACATATTTGTTTATAAATGTTTATTTTGAGGAAAGCAATAAGAAGCTCCACTGAGCTGAATTTTGGTGTTGGTTTTCTGTAATGGAAACGTGGTAGGTGTTGGGAAACATCAAAGCAATACCACCATGTTTCCTTTCTATATGGTCATTATGGACAATATTATAGCCAGAAGGAATAACATTGGAGTTGTTTATGCTGGGCTTAAGCCACATTTCAGTTACATCAGGCTTATGTTGGATAATCCAGGCATGTAGATATAAATTGCTGACATAGGTAATGTATTGCTCAGATAGCCTATAATAACTTAGTACTGAGAGCATAAATTCTCTATTCATGGGATTTAACATTGTTGCAGTGTTATAATTTTTCAGTGATACTGCATCTTTTATTGTCCTAAATTCACATCTCTGTAATATTTGTTATAAGAGAATATTAGCCTGTGAGATTCCTGCTGGAGATGAAACCATATTGTTATGGGAGAATTAATTTCTCCAGATTTACAATTAAACTCTAATTTATAGTTTTGTCAGTAAATTTATATTTGTAATTTAGGACTGATATTGTCCTATAGTGTCCTGTGGGGGAGGTTCAGAACATTGTTTCATGGATCTTATCTTTTTTGGGTTAATTAGTGGCATGACTCTTACATTCTAAAAGTGCCAGCAGTTCTTTAGCAAGATGTTCACTGAGTAGTTCATAACAAAAACAATAAAGTCAGGGGCTGTTTTTATCACAACAGTCAGTACCACCATCTGGCACTCAAAGCTTTGTCATTTTATACATAAGTGAGCTTCAAGTTCAGGAACAGTCCACATTTAATCTCAGAACTACTTTACTATAGCTTATTTGCAAACAGAAAGTACTAGTGGACAACTGAGAGCCAACTTTGTTCTGGTTATGCTGATTTATCGACCAAAGACTATTCCAAATTCTTCTACTTACTACTTTTAGCTAAAGGGTGGTCTACCAAATTCGTCCACAATTTACCAGAAGAACAGTTTCTATTTATACTCATGACTAGTCTACTACATAGTAAAACAAGGGTTAAAGTGTCTAACCAGTCAGAAGGTTAGTTGGTGAAAACAGACTCAGAATTGTGTCAGACAGTTCATACCTCCAATGTTTCTGTAGTAATGTACCAGTTGGTATTTGACTGGGAATTTAATAATCCAGGACGAGAAAATGGTAAGTTTAGTTGTATTAAGCAGACCAAACATCTAACGCATGTATCACAACAGTCCTGCATCTACTGAAGGGTCCCACAGTCAAAGGATGTTAAGGATTCATTCTGATGAAGGCACAATTCTGAACTTGAGATACACTTCTCTAATGCTTAGCAACACACTAATTAACTAACGTAGGGCTTAGAAGCTGCCGGAGAAGGAAGTCACAGTAGTCCTTACCTCATTCTACTCAGAGTAAGGTGCAGTGTGGGTGAAAATTCCTTGTGTTTTCAAAACAGTCCTGCTATGATGTAACCTATTGTTTTGTACCCTACTTCTATACATCTTGGCAAACCTATTTGTTTTGCATCCTGTTTCTATGGATCTTAGCAAGGAACATGTAAGCAGAACTAGGGGAGAGCAGCTGACAATCAGAATGCTAGCAGCATAGTTTCCGCTTTTGTGGAAATGTAAAGTTTTATTTTTGATTTCAGAAGCAGTATTCTAAAGAAATTGGTTATATGAAACTTTATGAGAAGGGTGTACAGCTTTAAAAAGTATCCTCTATCTATACTTTGATTTAAGTTCATGGATCTCATTCCCTCCATTACAACTGTCACTTACTAAGAGCCTTTAAGGTTCAGTATGTATACCGTTGCATTCTCTTGGTGGAAAACAGCTGACACCTCTGTCTTTCTCTGAGCTCCCAAAACAATATACTGAAGTAGTGTTATTCTCTTATGTGTTAAAAAACAAAGATGGCAGTGCAGACATTGAAGTGGCTTCTCATGAGGCCTTCTTTCAGCATTGCCAAGCAAGCCATGTAATCCTCCATTCTGCTGCCATGGTGATACAGTGGGTCATTGGTGTGCATGCTTGGGAACAGCACTGAATAAAGAATGAATGCCCATTGGAATGTGGTTACTTTACATGGGTGAAATAGTTTCTCCCTCAAGGTGCAGTGTCATCAACATTAATGATAGTAAGCAAGAGGGTGCAAAGGTCATGGAGGACGTGAGGAGGCTTCCTCTTCTCAGAAAAGCTGAATTGAGAAGTTTTAGTTAATGTTGTTTGCTGTTTTGTGCTCTTCTTTTCGGTGCAGTCATTTTTCTTCATTTTTATGACATTATACTTGCATTGGTGTCATTTTCATTTCTGCCATTAGCCCCCTGTGCTGCTGCTTATCCTACCATGATGACCACTGTTTTTATTTTGTTTTCGTCTCCCACTTGCACTGGAAGTGAGCTTCCAGTGACACACAGCTTTCCTCTGAAGATATTGATC
>NC_056741.1:1271744835-1271747335 GCF_019279795.1 Protopterus annectens | reverse complement strand
CAACAGATAAGTTTACTAAAACTTTCCAAACTATACTTTCATGGCTGTCTGTGATATATTTACAGTTTTCACAGGTTCATAGCTACTTATAAGATTATGATCTGTAAGGATCTTTTGAAACCTAGCCAGACATTCCAAATAAGTTTTGGACAGTGAACCTATTAAATAAAAAGTCAAACAATCCACACTTTCTTTCTTGTCTGAGATTTAGGTAGCATCTCAGACAGACATCTAATCTACTAAACAAAAAGTGAAGTACTGAATAAAAATAATATAAAATAAGCATTTACACCCCCACCATATAATTTAATAAACTAATTCCACAGTCAGAATTCAGCTATATCACAAAGCAATGGACCAGTCAGTTAATAAAATGGGTACTGCAGATATTTGATTAAACACAGAATTGATAAAGGTGTTTCCATTTATACATTTCCCATCTTGACGACTGGATGGGAAATAGAAAATTCACACCGGGGATCACTTCCGCAGCATTGCTTGACAGGGGCACAGGAAAATAATTTTCTTGGGTGGCAAAAGCCAGTGAACCTTTTTGGCTAGGCTTATATAGGCCCCAGGGCCGATAGCCTAGTACCTACCTATGAACCTATGAACATATTAATATAATTAGCACAGTAGCCATCTTGTTTAACATCATTGACTAAAGCTATACTGATTTCATAAACTCTAATCATAGCCTGGCTAAGAAATGGGGCCCATTCCTGTCAAGGTAAGAAAAAAACTTCTGTATTTGGAGAAATTAAACCATTAATCTAGGAGAAAACATATAAATTATATACACAAATGTATATACATATACATATATCATCTTGGAAATCTACATCCCTCCCACCCCCCCCCCCTGCAAAGGTAACCACCATGAAAAGCTTCTCCAAAGCTAACTATGGGCTCCTAAAAACAGAGGTGGCTAACTTCACGGCACCCATGCAATTGGAGAACAGCTGCATGACTGCCGAATCATACACTAACACGAACACATACACAAATGCATGGATCTCGCCATACCCAATAAAACAAAGATGCTCTCCTCCAAAAAAGGAAGCCAATCTGGTGGTCCCCTGCCATAAACAAACTCTACAACAGAAGGAGGAAACTGATGAGAAATAAGGTGAAGACCCAAGACTGGAAAAACCCCCTTATCAGCCTCAACAAAAAGTTGAGATCCCTCATCAAATCCTCTAAAGCTAGCTATGAAAACAGAATTGCAGCAGATAGTAAAGACAACTACAAGGCCTTCTATAGTTATGTAAAGACTCTCCATGGCATTACTCAGATTTGCTTGGAGCTGTTGCACAATGGCACCTCCTATACCGAGCCAACAGATATTGCCAATATAATGGTCGACAGATTCAGTGCCAACTTTACCCCTCTCTCCCCCACCAAAGGACCAATCACAATACCAGTAGATTGCCAGCCACCCAGTATTACTGCTGCACAGGTTAAAACAGCACTGTCCAAGGTGAAGAATAGAGCTTCTATGGGACCTGACAATATCCCTGGCTGTGTTCTATATGAAATACAGAGTGAATTGGCACCTCACCTGTGCGCCCTGTACAATCACAGCCTCACCTCAGGCTTTGTCTCTACCAAATGGTGCACTGTTACAGTCATCTCTCTCCACAAAGGAGGAGCGACTACAGACCCTGGGAACTATCGCCTCATTAGCTTGACAAGTTTGATATGCAAAGCTATGAAACGCATCATCAGAGACCTAATAAACAAAGATATAGGGAACCTCCAAACTCTGGATCCCACACAGTTTGGTATTGTGAAGGGTACATCATGCCTGCTCAACCTGGTTGACTTTTATGGGTCAGTCACAAGAGCTGTGGATGAAGGCAAGGTGGTTCATACAGCCTACCTTGATCTGGCCAAGGCCTTTGATACCATTTCCCACTCAGGAATCATAGAAAAACTCACTAAGCTAGGCATCAGCCCCTATATCACTAGGTGGGATGCAAACTGGCTCACAGATAGAACCCACAGTGTGAAAGTAGCTGACTCCAAGTCAGACTGTCGAACAGTCACGAGTGGAATTCCACAGAGTTCGGCCCTGGGTCCTCTCCTGTTTGGTATCTACCTTTCTGAAGTTCAGGCCAACTGGAAGGGGCTCTAGCTGACAAAGTTCGCAGACGATTGCAAGTTGAGAACAATAATTAACTCCCCAAGTGATGTAGACATCCTACAGAAAGGCCTCACACAGACCAATGACTGGTGTCAGAACCATGGCCTTAAGCTCAATGCCAAAAAATGTGTCTTTATTCCCTTTGGGAAAAACCCAGTTCCCATGAATTACCACATCGATGGTAGTCCATTGAACACAGAAGGTGTCATAAGAGATCTAGGAACACAGGTCGACAGTAACCTCTCTTTTGACCACCACATTGCCACTGAGGTCAGAAAGTCCTTCTATGTGGCACATTTCATTACTAGGGGTTTTGCATGCAGGAAGAAAGAGGTCATTGTCTCCCTCTGCTAT
>NC_056741.1:1271679835-1271739835 GCF_019279795.1 Protopterus annectens | reverse complement strand
ATAGAAAGTTGCTAAAATAACAGGTTTTGTGTTATCATGTATTTTCTGAAGGAGATGAAGACTGAAACTCAAATGTCTGTCATTATTTAATGACTCAAACCTCAGTTATTTGCCAGAACACCACAAACTTTATAAGGAATAGACCAAAAAATATGAGGCAAAAATCTGGAATGTAGACAAGTATGTATACCCCATGGTCAGACTACAAAGAAGACACATTGTTTTCTACTTACATTCAATAGGCTGCAGACATAGGAAGAATATTTTAACTTGGGTCCTCCCCCCCAAAACACACACGCACACACACACACACACACACACACACACAAACACAAAATAATTTCAATGTCATAGCAGCTTGGAGCTAGGGTCATTTTGCAGGTCAAAACCTGTATTAATGACATGTATATAAGCTTACTTTCTTGATTGTCAGAAAAGCTCCAGATGTTTGTAAGAGTTACTGTTCCACTGCTCAGTCTTCATGATCACAGTATCTTTGAGCTTCTGCTTTATGTTATGTGTGCTTTTGTACCATAATAATCTTTAAATTGAAGAATATCTAGTGGGCACTTCAGTATACACATATTCACTTAATTGTGTTGTTTTAATGACCATACATATTGTAAGATATTTGAATGAATGATTTTGTTGTGCACTTATTTGTATGCTTTTTCCCTTATGTCTGTTGACCATCAGACCTTCCTCAGTTTCAGAGGGTTCATCATCCAGATTGTTATAGAGACTGTTTGTGGTACTACAGAATCCTGGGAATAATTTATTTCTTTTAAGCCCTAGCCCCTCTCCTTGGATAGGAGGATGTGTAGCCCCATCCCTGCAGGGTTCATTTTGCCTCCTCATGCATGTGCATGCATCACTGCACCTGTAGACGAATACCACCATCTCCATACCTGAGCAGCTGAGGACACACCCCTAGACTGTCCCAAAATGTGGCCATGCCTCCTCTGAGGCATTGTGGCATAGAATGACATTGTTGTGTTCTATTATGTCATAGCCACCCCACCCCACTTTTACCTGCACCAGCAGGTATCCGTGCCACTAGTGAAACCCAGGTCACCTAGGTAGTCAGGGCTTTAGTCATCTATGCCAGTGGAGATGATTGACAATTAACATGTTTGATGGAAAGCCTTTCAGTATAAATCCAAAAGCATGAATAACCATGTATCAGTCACACATCACAATTTTTTGAGGTGCCAAGATTTAAGGGAGCAGAAGGGAGGGAATTAAAAAAATTTCCACTGGATGGCATAGAGATACAGTGATTAGCACTGCCACAACATAGTATTTAGTTCAACTGGGATGCCTTCTGAGTGAAGTTTGCATAGCTTCTCTTTGTCCATGTGGGATTTCCAGTTTTCACCTAACAACTGTATCATAGGTGACTTGATGTTTTTCTGTAATTACTCATAAGTCTGTGTGCATCGTGTCATAGGACAGTTCTCTCTGCTTTGAATCCACTGAGTGCTGGGGTACGGTCTCATTCCCTCCTACCCCACCCACATACACACACCCTATGACCTTGAATTAGATTAAACAGGTAATCAGAGAATATGTGGAATGAATAAATATTTGCATTTTTTAAATTTATTTTAATTTATTTATCCCTCGTTTACTTGGTTAATCCCACTAGGCTGGTGGAAATTTTGCAGGGGAGACCTGAGGAGATATTTTTACCACTAGGGGAAATTTAGTCAAGGCATTGGAGAACTTCTCCTTCTCTTTTTGCTAGGTGCTATGAGATCTTTTATACCCACATGAGCACACTCGGAAGTTCAGCACTTTCCTCCTTATCCTGCACTGCAATGTCAGTAATTCATCTACCTAGTGTGGGAATAGAACCCACAGCCTTCTGCAAGTGGTCTGCCTGTGCACCACTGACACTAATAACAATGAGAGCTATAAATTTCCTTCAGCTTAATCTGCATGTGAGTGTATGTGTGTTAATTTGCATGCACATATATACTTGTGTCATTTTCCTGTTCATACTATGATGACTACTACTAACCTAAGATGAAAAAAAAAGACCTTGTATGTGTTATGTCTACCCAAAACATTAAATATTAAAAGACAAAGACAGTCATATTTACAAAGTACTCCTTAGTACCAAGTTCAGAACATAGCTTTTTCAACTTTGTGGTTAATGAAATAATATTTGGTCAACCAGCGTTCCTCTTCCAGAAAGCTTGTCACCTGGTCCAGTGATGAGACATCTGTCTTTTTCTTTCAACATGAGTTTTTATAATGAGCCTAGATCACTAAAAAATAGCTTCATGAAGCATAGATAATGCCCTGACAGTGACCCACCTGTACCATAATTAAACAGCAAATCAGCTGCTAGAGTAACCAAAGAGGGAGGGTGGGAGTCACTGGCCAGTGTTAGCTTTACCTTGCTTGTGGAAGGGAGGTCATCAAAACTATTACAATGCCAACACTTTGCCAAAACAATGTGTGCTTCACATGCAATAGATGGCCTAGATGTATGACTTGCCTGTCAAGACCTTGCATGTATTCGGTAGCTTAAAAATCATGACTGTGGAAATGCCCTCACGAAAGTGCAATGCATAGCAGGCTCTGCTCACATGTAAACATGTCAATTAGCTGCCAGGTGGTGAGGTTAGGGATTTAATGAAAATGTATGTACCTGCTATTGATAGCAGCACTTTCTGGTGCTTAACTGTTACCACCCAATTCCAGCCATAAGCATAGATTGCCAACAGGTATTTCCTTCCAGAAGTGGGAGATCCCCCTACAAGGTGATATAAGGAATGCCACAATTAGGCTAAGAGAACAAATAGGCCAGGAAGGTTTCCAGGAGGGCTTAAAGGTCAGGACGATAGTATTAGAAAAATGAAAAAAAAATGGATTACTAGAAGCTTGTCAGAGGGAAGAAAAATAGCAGTTAGTGACCTAACCTCCAGTTCTGGCAAGGGGCACATAATCTGTCTGCTAACTTGACTCCTACTAGAAAACAAGGGCCATATTGTAGTCCTGTACAATCAAAGGCAAGAAGTAGGCTAGGACACTGCATGCAGAAGGAAGGATAGAATCTTTGCTGTCCCACTTGTTTAGAGAGGAGTCTTACCTGGCTATCATGAGTGGCAATTACCTGCATAAGCTTGAGATCATCTATAAAGGAGTTATTGTTTTTTTTTCTTATTTATTATATTTCTTATTCATTATATTTGCATTTATTTATTGGGCAAATGAGCTGTTCCCCAGGCCATTTTCAGTCACCTAATAAAAAAGTCATATACAACAAAAGTAATGGTTGCACTATGTGCACAATACACAGAGAGTACACTGGAAAATACAAATTCAATTCTGTGCTCATGCAACATTTGAAGGCTAATGACGTAAGATGCTAGACAGCTGCATGCCTAAAGTTGCCTTTAGAAAGGTTTAATATTTGTACTTTTTTAAAACAAAAACTTTGAAGTGCATATGGATATAAAGCCAAAGAGTAATGCTGATGCTTACTTTCAAATAAGAGGTACTTTTGGGCCAAGGCAGACAGAATGCAGATATTGTTTTGAAATAAATCTGAAGAGCTCACAATAGATTTTATTGATATTGTAGGGATATAAGGACCATGGTTCTGCAAGACCTGGCTAGGGGTTTGCATTAAGAAAAGTTTATATTTGTAGAAGAATTTTTTGACCTATTGATATATCCATATATTTTGCATATAGTTTTTCTGGCTGAGTTCAGTAATTATATTATAGTTTTTTAGGGAGAATGACAGTTGAAAGTTAATTATCATATGTTTTGACAGTTATATTATATACCTCTCAGCTGTACAGATTTCCGCAGAATGTCTAGATTTTTCTCTCATATTTTTGGTCTATTCCTCCTAAAATCTGTGGTTTTCTGGCAAATCATTGGGATGATCTGAGAAGTGAAGTCACTAAATAATGACATACATTTGAGTTTCAGACATCAAATCCTACAGACAATGTATGTTAATAAAAACCCTGTTACTCTAGCAACTTTCTGATTTTATAACAGCAATATTTAAAATCTGTCCCCATTTTTGAGCCTGTGTCCCCATTTCTGGGCCTGTGTTCCCATTTTATCAGGCTTTGTCCAGATTTCTTGCACTAAGGAGTTGAGAGGTATGGTTATATATGACTCAGGTGAGATATGGTTGGCTTACGACAAATTTAGCTAGTGCATAAAATCTTAAAAACTATTTTTTTTTGTGAGGAAATGCTTAACTCCTTTTTTTCCAACATACACAACTTAACCCTAACCTGTCAGTTTGGATTATCATGAAAGGTGATCCATGCCTTGAATAATTTTGATTTTAACTGGCCATGAGTAAAATAGACTAAACCATATAGGTTTTTAACCTTGTTCATGTGTAGTTCATTTCCAGCAGATCTCTCTATAGCAGCTGTCTTACTCCCACTTCCTGAGAATGGTATCCACTTACATTTCTCCCATTAGGCTAGAAAATGTCCCTGTACAGGCATGATATCATCCATATGGTACAGTTTAAAAATGTGCTAATCTGTATAACAGGATCTCATCAGGAAAGGACAGTGTAGATTATGCCGCTGACATATCTTAGATGTAAATGTAAATGTAAATGTAAATAGTTATTTTGGAAACAGATAGCACTGCAACCAATTTCACATATCTGCCCCAAAACTTGTATTTTTACTGTTATGAGTAACTCAGCAATTCTTTTCCCATGTATGGGACTTTGCCCACCACCACCACCAGATCAAGGATTAACTTGGTTGTAAGATAAAATAAGTAATATGGTGGAAATTAGTTAACTCTTTTTGGTAAACCATAGTTTGTCAAAAGGTGTGTCCATTCAAGAAGATTACAGACTACCTTCATGGGTTATATCATTGTACGTTCTGCGTCCTTCAGCTTCTGTTCTGCATAGAGTAATTTTATACAAGAAAACATTACCTACAGATAAATCACTAGTTGCCATTCAATTATAAATATCAGTTATATTACGTCATAACCTGTAGGAATTCTTTTTAAATCAAGCAGTCATTCAGACTATATTTTTTGGTATATTATTTAACCTGGATTATGATATGGGGTTTAAATGGCTCTAGATCACAACACATCTTCTCTCATCCTCCATCCTTGGCCCATGCCTTATCAAAGAAAAGCCACAGAATTTTCTACATAGATTACCATTAAAAAAGAGGCAAAGGCGTTGACGTGCTAGTGTAAGAAGTGTTAAAACAAACTGGATAGTACTTCACCATGTTGTAAGCAACATGCTTTGTTTCAGATTACTCTTCCTTCAAATGATGCCCCCATTGTCGGAGATGACTGGGTGAAAGTGAAGCATAGCTATATCAGGAGGTGACATCAGAATTGTTTCCTTGGTAGATAGGTATGATGTCAAAGGTCCGTAATTTCACAGCAGGCATGAGCAGCCTCAAAATGATATTTTCAAAAAGGTATACCCTTTTCAAACATCATTATTTTGGGTAGAAAATATCATCAGCTAACATTTAAATTTTAATTGGTTTTGTTGATATAATTTATGAATTCTCCACCAGAATTCAACATTTCCCCAAAACATAGTTTATTCCTTCTTCATCCATAATTATTGGGCTGTCAGAGAGGTGCTTGAATGTCAAGAATTTCACCACTTTATCTGCAGGGACATGTTGGTAAAGTATATCCTAGTCTGTGCTGCTAATCCTAGTAGATAATGTCTTTATCCATACGGAATTTCACCACTTTATCTGCAGGGACATGTTGGTAAAGTATATCCTAGTCTGTGCTGCTAATCCTAGTAGATAATGTCTTTCTCCATACGGAATTTCACCACTTTATCTGCAGGGACATGTTGGTAAAGTATATCCTAGTCTGTGCTGCTAATCCTAGTAGATAATGTCTTTCTCCATACGAATTTCACCACTTTATCTGCAGGGACATGTTGGTAAAGTATATCCTAGTCTGTGCTGCTAATCCTAGTAGATAATGTCTTTCTCCATACGGAATTTCACTACTTTATCTGCAGGGACATGTTGGTAAAGTATATCCTAGTCTGTGCTGCTAACCCTAGTAGATAATGTCTTTCTCCATACGGAATTTCACCACTTTATCTGCAGGGACATGTTGGTAAAGTATATCCTAGTCTGTGCTGCTAACCCTAGTAGATAATGTCTTTCTCCATACGGAATTTCACCACTTTATCTGCAGGGACATGTTGGTAAAGTATATCCTAGTCTGTGCTGCTAACCCTAGTAGATAATGTCTTTCTCCATACGGAATTTCACCACTTTATCTGCAGGGACATGTTGGTAAAGTATATCCTAGTCTGTGCTGCTAATCCTAGTAGATAATGTCTTTCTCCATACGAATTTCACCACTTTATCTGCAGGGACATGTTGGTAAAGTATATCCTAGTCTGTGCTGCTAATCCTAGTAGATAATGTCTTTCTCCATCTGAATTTCACCACTTTATCTGCAGGGACATGTTGGTAAAGTATATCCTAGTCTGTGCTGCTAATCCTAGTAGATAATGTCTTTCTCCATACGGAATTTCACCACTTTATCTGCAGGGACATGTTGGTAAAGTATATCCTAGTCTGTGCTGCTAATCCTAGTAGATAATGTCTTTCCCCATACGGAATTTCACCACTTTATCTGCAGGGACATGTTGGTAAAGTATATCCTAGTCTGTGCTGCTAATCCTAGTAGATAATGTCTTTCCCCATACGGAATTTCACCACTTTATCTGCAGGGACATGTTGGTAAAGTATATCCTAGTCTGTGCTGCTAATCCTAGTAGATAATGTCTTTCCCCATACGGAATTTCACCACTTTATCTGCAGGGACATGTTGGTAAAGTATATCCTAGTCTGTGCTGCTAATCCTAGTAGATAATGTCTTTCCCCATACGGAATTTCACCACTTTATCTGCAGGGACATGTTGGTAAAGTATATCCTAGTCTGTGCTGCTAATCCTAGTAGATAATGTCTTTCCCCATACGGAATTTCACCACTTTATCTGCAGGGACATGTTGGTAAAGTATATCCTAGTCTGTGCTGCTAATCCTAGTAGATAATGTCTTTCTCCATCTGAATTTCACCACTTTATCTGCAGGGACATGTTGGTAAAGTATATCCTAGTCTGTGCTGCTAATCCTAGTAGATAATGTCTTTCTCCATACGAATTTCACCACTTTATCTGCAGGGACATGTTGGTAAAGTATATCCTAGTCTGTGCTGCTAATCCTAGTAGATAATGTCTTTCTCCATACAGAATTTCACCACTTTATCTGCAGGGACATGTTGGTAAAGTATATCCTAGTCTGTGCTGCTAATCCTAGTAGATAATGTCTTTCTCCATACGGAATTTCACCACTTTATCTGCAGGGACATGTTGGTAAAGTATATCCTAGTCTGTGCTGCTAATCCTAGTAGATAATGTCTTTCCCCATACGGAATTTCACCACTTTATCTGCAGGGACATGTTGGTAAAGTATATCCTAGTCTGTGCTGCTAATCCTAGTAGATAATGTCTTTCTCCATACGGAATTTCACCACTTTATCTGCAGGGACATGTTGGTAAAGTATATCCTAGTCTGTGCTGCTAATCCTAGTAGATAATGTCTTTCTCCATACGGAATTTCACCACTTTATCTGCAGGGACATGTTGGTAAAGTATATCCTAGTCTGTGCTGCTAATCCTAGTAGATAATGTCTTTCTCCATACGGAATTTCACCACTTTATCTGCAGGGACATGTTGGTAAAGTATATCCTAGTCTGTGCTGCTAATCCTAGTAGATAATGTCTTTCTCCATACGGAATTTCACCACTTTATCTGCAGGGACATGTTGGTAAAGTATATCCTAGTCTGTGCTGCTAATCCTAGTAGATAATGTCTTTCTCCATACGGAATTTCACCACTTTATCTGCAGGGACATGTTGGTAAAGTATATCCTAGTCTGTGCTGCTAATCCCAGTAGATAATGTCTTTCTCCATACGGAATTTCACCACTTTATCTGCAGGGACATGTTGGTAAAGTATATCCTAGTCTGTGCTGCTAATCCCAGTAGATAATGTCTTTCTCCATACGGAATTTCACCACTTTATCTGCAGGGACATGTTGGTAAAGTATATCCTAGTCTGTGCTGCTAATCCTAGTAGATAATGTCTTTCCCCATACGGAATTTCACCACTTTATCTGCAGGGACATGCTGGTAAAGTATATCCTAGTCTGTGCTGCTAATCCTAGTAGATAATGTCTTTCTCCATACGGAATTTCACCACTTTATCTGCAGGGACATGCTGGTAAAGTATATCCTAGTCTGTGCTGCTAATCCTAGTAGATAATGTCTTTCTCCATACGGAATTTCACCACTTTATCTGCAGGGACATGCTGGTAAAGTATATCCTAGTCTGTGCTGCTAATCCTAGTAGATAATGTCTTTCTCCATACGGAATTTCACCACTTTATCTGCAGGGACATGCTGGTAAAGTATATCCTAGTCTGTGCTGCTAATCCTAGTAGATAATGTCTTTCTCCATACGGAATTTCACCACTTTATCTGCAGGGACATGCTGGTAAAGTATATCCTAGTCTGTGCTGCTAATCCTAGTAGATAATGTCTTTCTCCATACGGAATTTCACCACTTTATCTGCAGGGACATGTTGGTAAAGTATATCCTAGTCTGTGCTGCTAATCCTAGTAGATAATGTCTTTCTCCATACGGAATTTCACCACTTTATCTGCAGGGACATGTTGGTAAAGTATATCCTAGTCTGTGCTGCTAATCCTAGTAGATAATGTCTTTCCCCATACGGAATTTCACCACTTTATCTGCAGGGACATGTTGGTAAAGTATATCCTAGTCTGTGCTGCTAATCCTAGTAGATAATATCTTTCTCCATACGGAATTTCACCACTTTATCTGCAGGGACATGTTGGTAAAGTATATCCTAGTCTGTGCTGCTAATCCTAGTAGATAATGTCTTTCTCCATACGGAATTTCACCACTTTATCTGCAGGGACATGTTGGTAAAGTATATCCTAGTCTGTGCTGCTAATCCTAGTAGATAATGTCTTTCTCCATACGGAATTTCACCACTTTATCTGCAGGGACATGTTGGTAAAGTATATCCTAGTCTGTGCTGCTAATCCTAGTAGATAATGTCTTTCTCCATACGGAATTTCACCACTTTATCTGCAGGGACATGTTGGTAAAGTATATCCTAGTCTGTGCTGCTAATCCTAGTAGATAATGTCTTTCTCCATATGGAATTTCACCACTTTATCTGCAGGGACATGTTGGTAAAGTATATCCTAGTCTGTGCTGCTAATCCTAGTAGATAATGTCTTTCTCCATATGGAATTTCACCACTTTATCTGCAGGGACATGTTGGTAAAGTATATCCTAGTCTGTGCTGCTAATCCTAGTAGATAATGTCTTTCTCCATATGGAATTTCACCACTTTATCTGCAGGGACATGTTGGTAAAGTATATCCTAGTCTGTGCTGCTAATCCTAGTAGATAATGTCTTTCTCCATACGGAATTTCACCACTTTATCTGCAGGGACATGTTGGTAAAGTATATCCTAGTCTGTGCTGCTAATCCTAGTAGATAATGTCTTTCTCCATACGGAATTTCACCACTTTATCTGCAGGGACATGTTGGTAAAGTATATCCTAGTCTGTGCTGCTAATCCTAGTAGATAATGTCTTTCTCCATACGGAATTTCACCACTTTATCTGCAGGGACATGTTGGTAAAGTATATCCTAGTCTGTGCTGCTAATCCTAGTAGATAATGTCTTTCTCCATACGGAATTTCACCACTTTATCTGCAGGGACATGTTGGTAAAGTATATCCTAGTCTGTGCTGCTAATCCTAGTAGATAATGTCTTTCTCCATACGGAATTTCACCACTTTATCTGCAGGGACATGTTGGTAAAGTATATCCTAGTCTGTGCTGCTAATCCTAGTAGATAATGTCTTTCTCCATACGGAATTTCACCACTTTATCTGCAGGGACATGTTGGTAAAGTATATCCTAGTCTGTGCTGCTAATCCTAGTAGATAATGTCTTTCTCCATACGGAATTTCACCACTTTATCTGCAGGGACATGTTGGTAAAGTATATCCTAGTCTGTGCTGCTAATCCTAGTAGATAATGTCTTTCTCCATACGGAATTTCACCACTTTATCTGCAGGGACATGTTGGTAAAGTATATCCTAGTCTGTGCTGCTAATCCTAGTAGATAATGTCTTTCTCCATACGGAATTTCACCACTTTATCTGCAGGGACATGTTGGTAAAGTATATCCTAGTCTGTGCTGCTAATCCTAGTAGATAATGTCTTTCTCCATACGGAATTTCACCACTTTATCTGCAGGGACATGTTGGTAAAGTATATCCTAGTCTGTGCTGCTAATCCTAGTAGATAATGTCTTTCTCCATACGGAATTTCACCACTTTATCTGCAGGGACATGTTGGTAAAGTATATCCTAGTCTGTGCTGCTAATCCTAGTAGATAATGTCTTTCTCCATACGGAATTTCACCACTTTATCTGCAGGGACATGTTGGTAAAGTATATCCTAGTCTGTGCTGCTAATCCTAGTAGATAATGTCTTTCTCCATACGGAATTTCACCACTTTATCTGCAGGGACATGTTGGTAAAGTATATCCTAGTCTGTGCTGCTAATCCTAGTAGATAATGTCTTTCTCCATATGGAATTTCACCACTTTATCTGCAGGGACATGTTGGTAAAGTATATCCTAGTCTGTGCTGCTAATCCTAGTAGATAATGTCTTTCTCCATACGGAATTTCACCACTTTATCTGCAGGGACATGTTGGTAAAGTATATCCTAGTCTGTGCTGCTAATCCTAGTAGATAATGTCTTTCTCCATACGAATTTCACCACTTTATCTGCAGGGACATGTTGGTAAAGTATATCCTAGTCTGTGCTGCTAATCCTAGTAGATAATGTCTTTCTCCATACGGAATTTCACCACTTTATCTGCAGGGACATGTTGGTAAAGTATATCCTAGTCTGTGCTGCTAATCCTAGTAGATAATGTCTTTCTCCATACGGAATTTCACCACTTTATCTGCAGGGACATGTTGGTAAAGTATATCCTAGTCTGTGCTGCTAATCCTAGTAGATAATGTCTTTCCCCATACGGAATTTCACCACTTTATCTGCAGGGACATGTTGGTAAAGTATATCCTAGTCTGTGCTGCTAATCCTAGTAGATAATGTCTTTCCCCATACGGAATTTCACCACTTTATCTGCAGGGACATGTTGGTAAAGTATATCCTAGTCTGTGCTGCTAATCCTAGTAGATAATGTCTTTCTCCATACGGAATTTCACCACTTTATCTGCAGGGACATGTTGGTAAAGTATATCCTAGTCTGTGCTGCTAATCCTAGTAGATAATGTCTTTCTCCATACGGAATTTCACCACTTTATCTGCAGGGACATGTTGGTAAAGTATATCCTAGTCTGTGCTGCTAATCCTAGTAGATAATGTCTTTCTCCATACGGAATTTCACCACTTTATCTGCAGGGACATGTTGGTAAAGTATATCCTAGTCTGTGCTGCTAATCCTAGTAGATAATGTCTTTCTCCATACGGAATTTCACCACTTTATCTGCAGGGACATGTTGGTAAAGTATATCCTAGTCTGTGCTGCTAATCCTAGTAGATAATGTCTTTCCCCATACGGAATTTCACCACTTTATCTGCAGGGACATGTTGGTAAAGTATATCCTAGTCTGTGCTGCTAATCCTAGTAGATAATGTCTTTCTCCATATGGAATTTCACCACTTTATCTGCAGGGACATGTTGGTAAAGTATATCCTAGTCTGTGCTGCTAATCCTAGTAGATAATGTCTTTCTCCATACGGAATTTCACCACTTTATCTGCAGGGACATGTTGGTAAAGTATATCCTAGTCTGTGCTGCTAATCCTAGTAGATAATGTCTTTCTCCATACGGAATTTCACCACTTTATCTGCAGGGACATGTTGGTAAAGTATATCCTAGTCTGTGCTGCTAATCCTAGTAGATAATGTCTTTCTCCATACGGAATTTCACCACTTTATCTGCAGGGACATGTTGGTAAAGTATATCCTAGTCTGTGCTGCTAATCCTAGTAGATAATGTCTTTCTCCATACGGAATTTCACCACTTTATCTGCAGGGACATGTTGGTAAAGTATATCCTAGTCTGTGCTGCTAATCCTAGTAGATAATATCTTTCTCCATACGGAATTTCACCACGTTATCTGCAGGGACATGTTGGTAAAGTATATCCTAGTCTGTGCTGCTAATCCTAGTAGATAATGTCTTCCTCCATACGGAATTTCACCACTTTATCTGCAGGGACATGTTGGTAAAGTATATCCTAGTCTGTGCTGCTAATCCTAGTAGATAATGTCTTTCCCCATATGGAATTTCACCACTTTATCTGCAGGGACATGTTGGTAAAGTATATCCTAGTCTGTGCTGCTAATCCTAGTAGATAATGTCTTTCTCCATATGGAATTTCACCACTTTATCTGCAGGGACATGTTGGTAAAGTATATCCTAGTCTGTGCTGCTAATCCTAGTAGATAATGTCTTTCTCCATACGGAATTTCACCACTTTATCTGCAGGGACATGTTGGTAAAGTATATCCTAGTCTGTGCTGCTAATCCTAGTAGATAATGTCTTTCTCCATATGGAATTTCACCACTTTATCTGCAGGGACATGTTGGTAAAGTATATCCTAGTCTGTGCTGCTAATCCTAGTAGATAATGTCTTTCTCCATATGGAATTTCACCACTTTATCTGCAGGGACATGTTGGTAAAGTATATCCTAGTCTGTGCTGCTAATCCTAGTAGATAATGTCTTTCTCCATACGGAATTTCACCACTTTATCTGCAGGGACATGTTGGTAAAGTATATCCTAGTCTGTGCTGCTAATCCTAGTAGATAATGTCTTTCTCCATACGGAATTTCACCACTTTATCTGCAGGGACATGTTGGTAAAGTATATCCTAGTCTGTGCTGCTAATCCTAGTAGATAATGTCTTTCTCCATACGGAATTTCACCACTTTATCTGCAGGGACATGTTGGTAAAGTATATCCTAGTCTGTGCTGCTAATCCTAGTAGATAATGTCTTTCTCCATACGAATTTCACCACTTTATCTGCAGGGACATGTTGGTAAAGTATATCCTAGTCTGTGCTGCTAATCCTAGTAGATAATATCTTTCTCCATATGGAATTTCACCATTTTATCTGCAGGGACATGTTGGTAAAGTATATCCTAGTCTGTGCTGCTAATCCTAGTAGATAATGTCTTTCTCCATACGGAATTTCACCACTTTATCTGCAGGGACATGTTGGTAAAGTATATCCTAGTCTGTGCTGCTAATCCTAGTAGATAATGTCTTTCTCCATACGGAATTTCACCACTTTATCTGCAGGGACATGTTGGTAAAGTATATCCTAGTCTGTGCTGCTAATCCTAGTAGATAATGTCTTTCTCCATACGGAATTTCACCACTTTATCTGCAGGGACATGTTGGTAAAGTATATCCTAGTCTGTGCTGCTAATCCTAGTAGATAATGTCTTTCCCCATACGGAATTTCACCACTTTATCTGCAGGGACATGTTGGTAAAGTATATCCTAGTCTGTGCTGCTAATCCTAGTAGATAATGTCTTTCTCCATACGGAATTTCACCACTTTATCTGCAGGGACATGTTGGTAAAGTATATCCTAGTCTGTGCTGCTAATCCTAGTAGATAATGTCTTTCCCCATATGGAATTTCACCACTTTATCTGCAGGGACATGTTGGTAAAGTATATCCTAGTCTGTGCTGCTAATCCTAGTAGATAATGTCTTTCCCCATACGGAATTTCACCACTTTATCTGCAGGGACATGTTGGTAAAGTATATCCTAGTCTGTGCTGCTAATCCTAGTAGATAATATCTTTCTCCATACGAAACTTTATAAAGCTTGGTTCAGCGTAGATATGCTATGAGCAGTAAAAGCAAGGCAACACAGTAATTACTTCTTACTCGTGTGTGCTGACACCATGATTTAGAAAATACAGTCTGCACTGCAGACGCAGCACATATTTAAAAGCATTTACACAAAGGACAGTTTCACATTGTAATGTTACTAACCTCATTCCAGGATTGTTTTTTTTCTTTCTTTCTCTCTCTAATATCACATTGATAAAGTGTAATGTCTTGGAACAGTATCTTTGGAATTAATATTAACTTTTTTCCTGCAACAGATGATGTAATCTTTTTTTCTTTTCAAGTCTACATTATTTCATAAAATATGTTTTTCTCAGTCTGCATGACAGAGCAGAGATAACACTATTCCTGTTGTTTTCATTCTTAGAAGCCACAGATCATTTTACATCCTGAACCTGTAAGCTGCTGAGGTCAATAAAGTTTAATACAGCATACACACAACAGATAAAGTGAAACTGCTTTCCAAAGTGTCTGTTGTCTATATTTATTTTATTTTTGCTTTGGATACTGGGTTTGTTTGAATGGGTTTAGTCAAAAAACCCTTTTCAGTGGAGGCCCGGGAAGAAAAGCTCCAACATATTACAAATATTTTTAAACAAACATAAGTAATATATGTTAACAATTACACTGACATTTGCTAATTATATTGCATCCATATAAAATAAAAGCAACATTTACAATCTAACAGATACTTACGCATTTAGTAGATAGCTAACCTTGAACGTTTGAAGATGTGTATCAGTGAGTTTGTCAAATAGATAACAGGTATTGTGGTTTGTGCTTATAAATTCAAATGGCAGTGAGGGAAGAAACTTGGTTTTGCAGGAAACGTTAAAATCATAGTTACAAGGTGGGGTATTAAGCAGATTCAGAGACAATTATATATTGCTATAATAAGGTTTATATTAGAAGTATAGAGATGGGGGTGAGCAGTGTCAGAAAATTACGTATATTGTTTGGAGATGCAATTAAAGCTCTTCAGGTGTTGGTGAAGACTGGCTGTGGGACATTGGATTCTGAGTGAAGAAAAATGGTTTGATGACATAGCAAGATGAATCTGTATATAAGGAACAGTGATCATTTATATTGCTGAACTGCATACATAGCCGGCCTTAGCATAGGCCAACTAGATGGCTGCCTAGGGTGCCACTCTAGCATGGGCGCTTTTCCAGTAATCTGGATGGTGTAGATATGCCAGGATGGGGGCACTAAGTGGTGTGGAGGGGGGCACTGTGGAGCCATTTTGCCTAGGGCACCAGTTGACCAAAGGCAGGTCATAACTACATAAACAAACTTGTGTGTACTTTTATTTTTGGATCATGAGGTATTACTGCTATCTATGTAAATTAAGTACATACTGCGGTGGTGGTGCTGCGGTAGCATTGTCACCTCACAGTAAGATGTTGTCCTGTTCAATTCTTAGCTAGAACGTCTTCTGTTTGGAGACATGCATGAATGGGCGTACCTTCATTGAAGGTTGTGCGTCAGGGCTGGCAACTCGGCACGTAAAAATCTACTGCCAATCATTAGCGGATCGGAGTTCCGCTGTGGCGAGCCCTAACCGGGAAAAGCCGAAAGACACAACAACATGTAAATGAAGTACATGAATGATAGTGCATAACACCAGAAGTTGTGAGAAGCTCCCTTACCAGGACAATGAGGTATCAGGAAAATATAAATCAGCTGAATGGTAGCTCATTTGTAAGATCTCTCCCTCATAGATCCAGAGTCTGGACTTCAGTCCTGAAAAGTCCCTATCTGTTTGGCATGAGTTCGTGCTGTCTTTGTCTGTAAGGAATTTCTCTGGATACTCCAGTATCATCTAAAAGGATTCAGGTTGATTGGCTACATTAAACTTTGTGTCTATTTATGTATATCCTGGCCTTAATGTCTGGTTCATGGCTGAAATGGACCCACGGACCAGAGCATTTACCCTGGTAACAAATGATAATAAATAATTCAGCACAGCTAATATACAATTTTATCTAATTCATATAATGTCTACAAACTTATTGGAACTACAGCTTTGAATAACTAAGAAAAACTGAAATTTAGCTCTTTGAAATTAACTTAAAAATAGAATAAAGTGCCTTGTAGCAGCTTATAGTTAGTGCAAGTTAAACTATGTCAGTAAAAAACAATGACACTGTTTCAAGAGGCAATCTAGGAAGTCATTAGCTTGCAGCCATTATAAGTGAACACAGAAACCATCTGATTTGTTGTATCTAAGTAGTATCATGTAGTATCATATAGAGAGACAACCTTGCATTATAAAGTTAAATGAAATGAAAACAAAAAGTCAGACACAAAGCTAAATACTAAGAATGATATAGAGGCTTTACAGACTCCACACAGAAGACACTCCCCGCACTCCAGCTGAGAATCAAACGGGAGAACCTCTTGAGGTAGCGTTGTTGCCTCACAGCAAGAGGTTCTCCTGTTTGATTCTTGGCCATTGTGCAGGGAGTGCCTTCTGTGTGGAGTCTGCATGTCCTCCCTGTGGTTGGGTGGGCGTTTGAAAGACATGCGTAAATGGGCATGCCTTTGTTGAAGGTTGAACGTCGAGCTGGCACCTCGGCATTCGTGAAAATCTACTGCCAATCATTAGCGGACCGGAGTTCCGCTGTGGCGACCCCTAACCGGGAAAAGCCGAAAGACAACACACACACTAGAGAATGACAAAGGGATGAAAGCTAATCACTGGCTCCATCATCTTTTGTTCATAGTAGGAAGTTTTGAAATATATGATAAAAAATGTTTTGGTTTCCAGGTGGAGTTTTGTTTGAATGAATATACTCTGCTGACATGCAAATGAATTTTACTAACTATATCATACAAATACATTTAGCCATATTTATATATCGACTACTGATAATAATCGGTAAGATGGGAAAAAAATTCTGAATGTTTATTTTGGGGAAACTTTGTTTTAATTTAGCAAGTAGTAATACTGCAAAGGCAGGCAGGGCTATACATGGGACTTTAATGATCCAGTATGTTAGAGTTATTCTATCAGTATACTAAGAAGATATTTTTTCTAAAGATTTCATAATACTTTTGAAGTATGTGACCATTTTGTCTACATACCTCTCAGTTTTTTTTTTGTTTAAGATTACTCCTGATTTTATCTCAACATTTTGCACTGTACATCATACAAAATGTGATCTTTTGAAAAAAAAGTAAAGGCTACAGTAACTAAATATTTTCATATCTTTATACTTTTAGAAAATCATATGAATATATATTTTCATGTTCTGATAGCCTTCTTCATAAGCTACTAATACTTACAAATTATCTCTGCTTTGAGGTAACAGTTTAAAAAATAGAATTTAAGAGCTATGTTTGTCAGCAATAAATGTGATTCAAACATTGTGGAAGATGCAAATATCTTCCCCTCTCTGGCAGATGCTTGTTTAGTCAACATAATCAAAATTGCTTGTATCAAAGTTAATGTATTGTTATTTTAAATGTCAGCTAATGTCCGTAAAAGACTGCATGATGAGTTGTTAGTGAGTTTATGTAAAGGGATGGCTGCCTCTGTTACTTTTATTATAAGTCGTGAAGTCTTCCTGTCACAAGTTTGAGACCTGAAATTGTGTTACAACTGTCTGAAACATAAACTGCTACTCAAGCAAACAAACAAAAGCAAACAGATAAATACCCATTTTTGCAACTTGCTGTTATATTACTAAAGACATTCTACAGGGAAGGTCAAGACGTTTTGTCTCCCTTATGTGGGGTGGTGGACCACATTAGACTGTTACTTTCAGATGCTAACACTGAGATCGATGTACTTAGAAAAATGAGGAATGCTCTAAGAAAGCACAACCCCATCTTTAACATGTTTCCTTGCATTTGTACTTTTAATTCTGCTATTCCAAGGATCACAGTTACAGCCCTAGGAATTTCAGCAGGGTCCCATCTAGGGCCAGGTGGGGAGTGGAGTGGAAGTCACATGACTGGAATGAAGAGACGGAACACTTTATTTAACGGAACTCTTAGAAAGGGAAAGTACAGTTGTGTAGGCATACTTACCACAAGAATAGACGTTCGATGTAGCTGAAGCTATATGGGTTATATCCAGCATAGGACATAACAGCCAGCCAGCTTCCAAAGCTTCAGGGCACCTTCTCCATAACTAAAACTTTAGTGAACTGACTACAAAAATAGGCTGGGGCACCAAGCCCTGCACAGCTTTCATGACAACTAACTGAGCTCAGTTGAGCCATGAGAAGACATTGCTAGGAACAACAAAAAAATAAATGTTTACACCTTGGCATAAAAACACACGGAAAAAAAAGAGGGGGTGGGGCAGCTACTACAGCCCTGATAATTTGAACATCTATTGCCACTTATACAGCTCTGTTTGGTTCTTCATATTGATCAGTGCTGCAGCAGCCTAAGCTATATGGGTAGATTACTATAGCTTAGAACAGCTGGAAGGTAAAAGGAGAAGGGTCTAGGAGCCTCTGGAGAAAGGTCCCAGCAAAGCCTGATCTAGACCTAGAGAAGGAATCTAGCTTGTAGTATATACAGAGGACCACATTTTTAGTTCTAGAATATTTCTAGAGACCAACCCTTCCCAAAAAGCCATAGAAGAAGCCACAGCCCTGGTAGAATGTGTTTTGACCCTACCTGGAATTGTTTTGATGTATTTGAGATAACAAAAGGTAATAGACCGAGACAATTATTTGGAAATATTGCTTTGACACACATTGCCCCTTCTTCTCACTTTCACAAGAAATGAACATCTGATATGTATTGTCTGTGGACATCCACGGTATGATGTATTCAGTCTCCATCATTTTGGGCTCAGGGAAGAACACAGGGAGATGGATAGTTTAACTTAAAGTAAATGCAGGCATAAAAGAAGGATTAGTTCTCAAGAAAACCTTGTCGCTTTAAAAAATGAGATAAGGTTATCCCGTCATAAGAGCTTGCTAGTCAGATACTTTTTGCAGCAGTCAGAGCAAACTGTAAAACTATTTTCCATGATAAGAAACTCAAGTCAGCCACATGAGCTGGTTCAAATAGAGCAAGTGTTAATTTCTTTAACACAAAATAGAGATGTCAAGGAGGATCCATTGGTTTTCTTGGAGATCTTTTATACCACACTCCATTCTAAAGAATTCAAAACATTTTGATATGGGAATGCCTTGAAAGAGAGGAATCCATGGGCAGGCATGTTGAAATGGCACACAAATGAACCTTGACAGGGGAGTACAGCAGACCATAGAAATGTAACACACAAATAGTGCATAGCCAAACACCAGCCATGAGTGGATGTTGGTTATGTTCTTGTCTCCAACCAGAGAACATTTTTTCCATTTGCTAATATCTGAATTTCTGGTAGCATGCTTTCTTGCCTCCATTACTACCTGCTGCATGTCCTCAGTAAACAGGCACCTAAAGTCATTAAGATCCTATCATTTAGGCAGTCAATTGAAGTCTGGGATTAGGATGTATCAGGCACCCCTGTTTTGTGTGAGTAGATCCAGTCTTTGAGGAAGCTTGTGGTAATTACCCTAGCCAGTTCAAAATGTAAGGAGAATCACTGTTATCTGGGTCAGAAGGAAGTCACCACCATGATCTTGGGGGATTCCTTCTGAATTTTCAGAAGTACCCTGGATAGTATTACTGGGTAATGGTGGAGAGGGTGGAAACATATAGAGGAACATTCCTGGCCAAGGAAAGGAAAATGCATCTGTCTTCTAGGCCTTTTTGCATTGTGTCCCAGCACAGAATTTTGCCAGCTGATTATTTAGAGAGGATACAAAACAGTCTGTTTGAGAAACTTCCCACAGATGTATTAAATAATGGAAGACCCCCCCCCCCAGTCTAGTTTCCATTCATGAAGATCTCCCTTTGTCCTACTCATCATGTCTGCCACATAAGTTTACTCTGACAGACTATAAAAAGCCTGTAGAGTAAGATTGTGCTGTAAAGTTATATTCTGTGCTAGCATGGCTAGTGTACATAGGTATAGGACCTGGTTCCCCTATAGATATCTATATATATATATATATATATATATATATATATATATATATATATATATATATATATATATACTGTGTGTGTGTGTGTGTGTGTGTGTGTGTGTGTGTGTGTGTGTGTGTGTGTGTGTTTATAGATAGATAGATAGATAAATAGGAACAGAATTCTTTGTGATGGAGTCAAAAAGGAGTTTAAAATGTTTTCTTTGAATCCCAACCTGCATAGCAGATCTCCTACCCAAGTGAGAGATGCCTGACACTTTGAAAGACTGCAAAGATAAGCAAGTCATCTAAATATGGAAAAAAGTGGATACCCTGTAGCTAACAATGAGATAGAACTAGAGCTAGGCTCTTTGTGAACACTCTTGGAGCAGTACCGAAAGGGTAAGACACAGAACTGATAAGAAATGTCTGAAGTCTAGGTGGATAGGAATGCCATGATAAGCATATTTAAAATCTAAGGATGCCAAAAAACTCAAATAAGAATTAAGGGGTAATAGAATGTGTAGTGAAAGCATTTTGAACTTGAGTACTGTCACAAACTGGTTTAGGAAAGAAGGGTCCAGATGTGGTCTCCACAAATTTTCTTTCTTTGACAGCACAAACATTCTTGAATAAAAACCTCTTCACAGCAGGGAACTGTTTCTATTATACCCTGAAAAAGTATGTGCTGAAGGACAAGGAGAAACAGAGGGGTTTGGTCTGGTGGATGTGGAATAATTTCCTGGAAAGGAGGGATTTCTTCCAATTGCCATCTGTAACCCTGAATCAGTCTCAGCACCATTTATCTGAAACAGTCTGTTATCAAAGAGAGAAATGGAGATTCAGACTTTCCTTCAGGGTGAGAGGGGAAAACGGTCCCTTACATAATCATTCTGACTTATTTGACTTTCTTTTGTTCTAAGAGGATCCTGCTTTCTTTTTGGAAATATCTGCTTACCAGCATTTTACTAAGTCCGTTTGTTTTGTTTCTTGTCAGAATTAGAGAAGGGAGCAGAAAAATCATTTGAGATTTTAGGGAAGCAGGGCTGAAAAATATGAGAGATTCCTATATCAGTTTACCCCTCTCATCCACATTTTTGATAACCTCTTTGGGAAGAGGGTCCAAAAACTAAATCTCTATCCAAAGATGAATTTAAAATCTCTTTTTTTGGAGGGTCTGAGAATGCAGCTAGGCAATCCTCCTCAACATATTCTCAGTGACAACAGCCCTGGATGTTGTATTAATAGAGTTGCAAACACACTGTAAACAAGGAGTAGTGGAGTGGGAAATAGAAGAAAGTAAACCACACAAAGCAGATTTTTTTCACAGGAATGAACTACAGATACATCATTTGGCAAACATTCACAATTAGTCAGAATAGACTTTAACATACAAGCCTGACAATTCAAAATTCTAAAAACTAAAGTTGCAGAAGCATATACTTTTTCCCAAACTTATCAATTGTTTTAACATCCTTGTCAGAAAACAAATAATTAGAATTAGCAAAATACTGGCAGCATCTGGATTGATTAAAGCTATGTCTGCTGTGTCAGGTCTGGGATTAGTGTATAAAAACTTCAGAGAATGAGGAACGTTATACATTCTATATGCTTTCTTAGGTGCAGCAGACTGACTATCAGGAAAATCACAGACTGTGGCAAACACATCTAGTGCTGGCAAAATCCATTGTAAGATTTCATAGTATTTCTGAGGGACTGAGAAACCTCTGTACTCCCCTACTGAAAGCACTAGCAAATTCTAGAAATAGCCTCAAGAGAAAGAGAATCCTTGACAGGGAGATTCAGATAAAATGGCATAATTTCAGTCTGAATCAGAATTCTAAGGAAAAAACCCCGCATCTGTCCTATTACATTCTTCTCCAGATTCAATTTCTTGAATCTCTTTAGCAAAAGAGGAATCTTTTTTTTTACTCTTACCAGAAACTACCTTATATGAAGTATCAATAGCCTTTACAAGACCTGAAGCCAAACAATAAACTTCTCCTGTCCAGTAAAACTGGAGCAGAAGATTATATATGTTTAGTTTTCTGTTTATTTTTGACTGGATAGTTAGGACAAATATGGCTTTTAATGATATGGATGAATACTACATTCTGGCTAAGCAAAGGCTCCCTCCCTGGCCCTTCTTCCAACTTTGACAAAAGTGGCTCTCCTTCCCCACTGAGGGGAATCCCAACAGCCATATAGAATGTGACTAACCTGTGGTCCATAGTGGCTGTATGGACAACAACAGAGGGATCCAGGGAAAAAAAAAATCAGTGGTCTGATGAACCAGATTTGGCAACAGCAGTGTCACCAACCTGTGGATGAGGCAAACTGCTCACCTGCTGTGTTGGCAAAGACCGTTTGTTTTTCTTTTTTGTGGCTGGAAGAAGGACCGACTGTGGGATCAAAAGTTTGCTCTATAGTCAAGCTGAAAATGGTGCTTGTTTCCCACAGAAGCTAAGTAGCGCAAGCCAGTAAGATTTCAAAAGTAGTATAGTCCATTTTCAAAAAAAAATAAAAAAAATAAAGGCTAAAAAAATGGCCTTTATCAGTCCCAAAAAGAAATTTAAATTCAGCTCATCAATAGAAAGACATGATTTTAGAATGCTTAAATCAACTTGCAAACTGTTAAACATAAAAGTGGGCTCCCATTTAAAACCATGGCAAAGTCTTGTGACAGTCAATAAAAACCACATTCCTAGCTTAAAACGTGCTTTCCCCAAAGCATTAAAAATAATACGTGGAAAGTTTTTCCTGAAAGGAAACTTATCTGCCCAGTAATGGAACCCCACAAGCTGACCATCGATCTTTGAAAGCCCATTCAGGTGCATCCAATTCAAGAAAACTCTGAAGTGATTGTCTGCCATTCCCGTCTTTTTAGTCTGCTCAGCTCAAGCTAACTAACATGGAAGACGCCCTGAAGCTTTGAATGTTGTCAGTTGTTATAGCCAATGCAGGATATAACCCATATAGCTTAGGTTACTGCAACATGATCAATATGAAGAACAAGCCTACTTGTTTACATCCCTAGCAAATCCTGAATGGCAGGGGTGCTTTCTACCTGCCTGAATGTTTGCCCTGTCAGCTGGTTACCTGAGCTGGCTGCAACTGAAATGGAAAGAATCACTTTTTTTCTGTCTTTTAGCCAGTTTACTAGTCACTAAGAATATCTTTGCTTATCAGTCTTTTTGTAGGAACATAATCTCCTTGGCTATTTGCCTACCTATTTAGTTATTTGATAGCCTGTAAATAACAAATTAACAACAACTGTCTCTACAGTTTGCCTGTCTGCACTTGTGTAACAACCAGTGAATGCAATAGTAATGAGTTTATTGTTTTCAATTTATTTAATACCCACTGATTGGGAAGGATCATGCTGTTTATCTGTTTACTTATGTAACAATTACTGATTATGAACAGAACAGGCAGCACAAGTGTGTTTCTTAGAATAAACTGGGGAAAGAGACTGAAGTTGCACTATATATATATATATATATATATATATATATATATATATATATATATATATATATGAAACAAATCAAATACACAATAAGATTACATAATAAAGAGCTTGTGATGAAGGATTCATAGATACACAGGTATGTACTTGGTAGATGACCACAAGGGCCTTTTTGAGCCTAGTATTGCATCCCAAATCTCTGACAAGTTCTGGTACCCTTGAGAAGTGTAAGTGTGGGCTTGGGAGATGAAACATTTACAAGTAGGGGACTGGGAGATGAACCATTTACAGGCTGCCTATGTCCATTACAGACATAGGTGCCAAAGCAGAGATGAATTTCCTGTTGTCCATCCAATTGCCCAAATTACACTTGAATTGGGTTACAAAGGAACTCTGGTTCATGTAGATGGGGAGCCTATTTCAGAGAAGGGGTAATCTCTGCGTTACAAACCTGCCCCTTCAGCAGGACCTATTTATATCACAGGCAAGGTTTAAGTCTTTAGAATGGGTAATTCTGGTGCTGTTTGTTTGTGGATATGCAGGAGGTCCATCAGAGGGGGGGGGGGGGCTGACAATGCCCTGTATGCCAGGCATAAATCTCCTCTCAACAGCCTGTATGAGACAGAATACAAGGATAGGGCCTTGAGATGGTCTGCATAGGACATTTTACTTACACCTTGTATTCTTTCAGTGAGGAACCTCTGTGGACATTCCAGTTGTTGGATGTGCCTGGTTAGATACATACCAAAGGGGGCATTGTACTGAATGATATGCCTGATGAATGCTGAATACAGTGGAACCTAGATGCCATACCTTTGTTCATAAGTTGCACAACATAGAATGATTTCCTCACTGCTGTGATGGTCTAGGATATGGGCAAGTTGTAGGTTATAATTAACAGGCTGACCTGAAACCATTTCTGGGAAGTGGTTAAAGCAGTAAAGCAGAAACATAAAATCTGAAACAATGGGGGTGGAAACAAAGCAAAAAAAGGAAAAACACACTTCTGTTTGGTGAATGTTGTGATACATGATGGAAAAATGAAAACGGGGAAACAATCCATACCTAGGTCAAGGTGCATCCGTGTTGCTCTAATGAACCACAAAGTAAAAATATAAACAATGTTAAGGAAATAAGGAGAATTTTAACAACGGTAAAAAGTAGCGACATCCAAGCATAAAATGGAAAATCAGGCAAAATACTAAGAAATTCAGATATGGATTCTGATACAAGACTAGGGTGAAGATAGACCCAAACTAGGTTACATGGTGTAAAAATAAAGATTCATAATAAGAAAGAATGATGTGGCAATCTGAGAGAAGTAGCTATCGTACCACTCATTGCTTGTGTATGGAATAACAGATCCCCAGTGTGGGCTCACCTTGAATAAAGGGACTTTATACATCCCTTAAAGCTATGAATTTGCTTATCTCGATGAACTTTCTGATGACACATTTTTACTAACAAAAATGCATTGATTTCTCAAATATGACTCCATATAGTTATACAAGAAAATTGGATGCCCTCAGTTCTTGCCTCCACTGACATTCCAGCATCATACAAGTGCCTAATGATGGCTGACCATCCTATGCTTGGCATGCAGTGTGCTGAGATGTCACATGATGTCAAAATGCTTATAGATGTAAACATTATGTACTTAGACTAGAAAGTGAAAGTATAAAACACTCATTGATGCACCAGCAGAGATCTTGGTGAAGAAGAAATATCTGCACTATATCTTGGTCAAATTAAGGAGGTTAGGACTACAAGACAGAGACTCACTGACCAGTAAATGCAGTCTTCAGGCTTCACTAATCTGTCAAGTCAGTAATGATGTGAGGTGGTCTGTAATACTGATTGGGCAAAGGTGGGAAACTAAGTGTGGTTGACTACCACAGAAAATGCCATAGCCTCTAGTGGAGGACTAAATATCCAGATATTTAAGTTTGAGAACAAAGGGAATGGAAACTGAGGCGATCATACTGCACAGTGCATCACTGAGACGGTCAGTGACAAAGGGAATGGAAACTGAGGCGATCATACTGCACAGTGCATCACTGAGACGGTCAGTGACAAAGGGAATGGAAACTGAGGCGATCATACTGCACAGTGCATCACTGAGATGGTCAGTGACAAAGGGAATGGAAACTGAGGTGATCATACTGCACAGTGCATCACTGACATGGTCAGTGACAAAGGGAATGGAAACTGAGGTGATCATACGGCATAGTGCATCACTGAGATGGTCAGTGACAAAGGGAATGGAAACTGAGGCGATCATACTGCACAGTGCATCACTGAGATGGTCAGTGACAAAGGGAATGGAAACTGAGGCGATCATACTGCACAGTGCATCACTGAGATGGTCAGTGACAAAGGGAATGGAAACTGAGGCGATCATACTGCATAGTGCATCACTGAGATGGTCAGTGACAAAGGGAATGGAAACTGAGGCGATCATACTGCACAGTGCATCACTGAGATGGTCAGTGACAAAGGGAATGGAAACTGAGGCGATCATACTGTACAATGCATCACTGAGAAGGTCAGTGACTATCATCAATCACAAGTGGAACAAGAGAGTTGTAGTTACTAAACTAGATACGCTTATCTTAAAGGGAGCCAATGGTGCATGTAGGAATGTAGCTATGCTTGTTCAGAAGAAATAATTTATGTGGGCAAGTTCTAGAATTCAAGAGTCCTCTAAAGGAAGGGGGCTACAGTTTAGGAATCCTGCAAGGAATATGACATTTGACATCTGGAGAACAGTCTACTAATTAATCATCTGGGGTGAGGCTGGAAGTTCAGTGACTGAAGTTAAACTTAATATTTTAGAATATGACGTAAGCAGCATAAAGTCTGGATCTGGATGGAGGTCTAAAATTTTAGGTGCCTTGAGGTAGGGTTGAAGATTGGAACTTGAAGATGGACACAAAGTTCAGAATTGGGGGGGGATGGCTGAACATTAGTGATCTGAGAAGGGGACCAGAGATGGTAGGATCTGAAGATGAGCCTAATATTCAAAGAGTTGCATGTGTGTGTGTGTGTGTGTGTGTGTGTGTGTGTGTGGTGGGGGCACTGCAATTCATGATTTAAAAGAGGGGTCTAATATTTAGAGGCCTAAAAAGGAGCATATGGTTGGGAGCATGCATAATTGCTTTCAATGCAATGTACATTTCAATCTTTGGTTAAAGGAAGCATGTGGAGCTATCCATCTGGAGCTAGGATTCACAGCACAATGAATGATCCACATCAAAGGAATCTGTCTACCTTTAGACCTTGAGATATGAGAACACAACTTTGTTAAAATAGACAGCTTCCATGTGAATGAGAAGTTGTGTGTAGCAAACATATAGGCAATGCTTTATGTCTGCTTTAATGAGAGCGTATGACTGTAATTTTCTTATCTATGTTTGTACTACAAGTGAAACCTAATAATGTGTAGTGCATGCACACCTTGTGTGTGTGTGTGCGTGTGTGTGTGTGTGTGTGTGTGTGTGTGTGTGTGTGTGTGTGTGTGTGTGTGTGTGTGTATGTGTGTGTGTATGTGCTTTTTTTGTTTTTTCCTTGTAACTACATCATGAATGAAAAGATTGTAGTGGCCCATTTCACTTACCTGTAAAACGTGTGAGTGTATGAGAGAGAGATAGAGACAGAAGCATGGACTCTTGTGTTGATAATGTACAAAAAGGCACTGCGGTTATGAATTCAATAATTTCATTGGAGTTTCCTACATTTTTGAGGCTGTAGTAACATGTGTAATTCAGGCTAATAATATATTTGATGTTTTTTTTCAAATATTTTCTCCCAATTTTAGCATATTGTCTTCCAACTCTATTTAACAAACTATAGTAATAAGAATGATACAAAAAATCTAAAAAGGTCATTTCTCTGTGTGGCTGTGAAAGTACTTTTCATGGTATAAGTGGTCCTTAGTTACTGAGGTGGCACTTCACAGATGCAAGAAGAAAATCTTTGCTCTAAAGTTTAACAACTGATAAGGCTACATGTAAATGTTAACCACATGAAATGCAAGTTTGCAACTTTTGCAATTGTCTATTTCTTTGTACCAGCATTTCAATATATTAATTTTAGGTCTCCAGTTCATGATGACTGGTTAGCAAATATACAGTACTAGGTGGCATAATGGTTAAGGTGTTTGCCTTATAAACACAAGGTACAGGGCTTGAGTCTCACAAGGGATAATTGGCTAGGCTTAAAATGGCTTGCAAGGGCAGTTAGCCTAGTACTAATCTATGAACCTAATACATGATTTTGCAACATCCATTAGAAATCTGGGTGACATCTTCTAATGACAGTAATATCTCTTCTGAGTTGTGGTTGCATAGATGTCATGCTAGGTATTTGGACTTAAATATTCATAAGCAGTCAAATCATGGCCATTTGTTGGAAATGCTTTTTAAAAGACACATTCTGTAATGATACTAGAATATTAAGTAGTAGCCCAAGTCATGCCTGTTTCTTAAAAACACTCTCTAATATTAGCATATAACATAATTTGATAAATTATTAATGTTGTTAAGCCAGGTATTCAAATGTCATCTAGAGGAATGCAACCCACCTGGGCACCTTCTTTTCAGGGATATATAGGATGATGTGTTAAGGAGATACTCGCTCTCCATTTCCCAGAAACAGTGGAATTATGTAGAAGAGGCCTTTGAAAGGCTTGTATCACTGTAGAGATGAGCAGTCTCATCACGTTTTCCCTCCTGCATAACACATAATACAAAACATGAGGCAGTAAGTTGTAATCCATCACTGCAATAGCTGGACACAATGTGAAAGACCCTGCCTGTTGGGTATTTTAACCATATGAAGACCAAAACAGATCATGCCCATGTGGAAAGATAAGACTCATTCAGTCAAAAAAAAAAGCTTGTATTGCATTAAAGAGTGATTAGAATTGGATGATCATGCCACCCAACACTTTATTCCCAGGGCAGTCTTCCCTCTTGCTCTGCCCTAGCTTTGCAATTGATAATACATTTCTTGATATTGAGTTTTAGTCAGTGACTTTGGCAGCATTCATTTGTCTGTGCTAGACCCTCTTGTAAGATGCTTGTATCATGGAAAGAGTCTGTGATAACTTTTAATTTGCAGTCATCTGCAAACCTGGTCAGCCAAAGGCCCTTGACATTAGCCTTTACCTCTGAGAAGTAGATGCCAAATAGGAGCAGTCCCAGCACAGACCCGTGAGTTACCCCACTGGTGACCAGTCTCTTAGCTGAAGTGTTATCACCAATCCTGACTTCCTTGGTCTTGCCTGTGAGCCTGCTGGCAATCAAGTGAGTTATGTAGGGATTTATGTCAACTGTACTGAGTTGGCTCCAGTGTCTTAAGATTGCCTATGTCTTTGTTGATCATTTCCTTGATAATTCATTCCATGACTTTGCTTATTAAACTAGTGAGACTAATAGATCTGTATTTCCCATGGTCAGTTGATGGCCTACCCTTGTAAAGTGGGATAACTTTTACAGTCCTCCATTCTTGTGCTACAAAACCTGTTCTGATGGTATAGTTGAAAAGTGACTCAAGTGGTCTTGATAACTCATGTTTCCAGTTATTTAGGATCCATATTGGGATATTGTTGGGGACTATTTAGGCTGTGTTTTTGGTCTTATGAGTGTCACCAGGACCAGCCCCCTGTTAATAGATGGGGGGCTATACTAGTAGGTATTTCACGGAGGGAGATGGGGGGAGTGAGGGACAAAGTTTGAGCCGAATTTATCAACCAGCAAATTTGCTATGTCGCATTGCATAGTGAAGATAGCACCATTATACGCTAGTTCGGCACACTGATGTATACTGCCTTTAAAGATTCAGGCAAAGCTGTAGAAGGCCTTGTGGTTGTCTTTAGCCTAAGGCAATCTTGACATTGTAATTGTCCTTGCTGGATTAATCAGTCCTTTAGTTTCCTGTTTAGTTTAATTATGGTACACTGTCTAACATTTCCTTATACTTAAGCTGAACTCTAATCATTTTATGTAAATATTAATACTGTACATAGCTTCTCCTTTCTATAATGGGTCCACATTGACAACAAAATATATTATAGCAATAACCCACGCCTGGGTGTGGGTAATGTTGGATTTACCCACGGTTGGTGTGGTTTGGTCACGAGGGCGAAGCCCGAATGGCCAAACAAAGCCAACCGTGGGTAAATCCAGCATTACCCACACCCAGGCGTGGGTTATTGCTATTATACAATAACATTATTTAAGAAAAAATATAATTATTTTTCTTAAATAATGGCATTGTATAATGCCTCCTTGCTGCCCTTCCGCAGCTGTCTGGTATTCTGCGGCAGTTCTGATGTAATGCGAATGCATATGCCTATGCAGTACATCAGAGCTGTGAGCAAAAGCAACGGAGAAAGCAAGATCTCCGTTGCTTTTTTCAAAACTGTCTCGCTATGTTAAATGGGTTTAACATAGCGAGACAGCTTTATAAAAAGCAACGGTAATCCCCGTTGCTTTTTACAAACTGTTTCGCTATGTTAAATGGGTTTAACATAGCGAGACAGCTTTAAAAAAAGCAGCAGAGAATCTCTGTTGCTTTTTTTAAAGCTGTCCCACTATGTTAAACTCGTTTAACATAGCGAGACAGTGTGAAGCAATGGAGATCTTGCGTTCTCCGTTGCTGTAAAAAAGAGTTATAGTAATGGAAAAAGTCCAGGCGACCGGACCTTTTTCCATTACTATAACTCTGATTTACAACGTGCACGCTGACCAATCAGCATGCACGTTTTTCAATATTAATGGGGGGTCATTGTATAATTATATGTACTCACTATTTCACTGTTATTGAAGTGTAATTTCATAACACTAGCCTGTGTTCATTAGTTTTCAATGCTTTATATCTGTGTATTGCATTGTACCTTTTGATCTGAGCACTGGCTTGGCTGAAAGAGTGTTGTACTAATCCACTCACCCATTTAACAAACAGAAGTAAATAAAATGAAAACAATAACAATGTTTATGTGGGGGAGCATAACTCATATGCCGTAACTCAGTTCCCCACTACACCACTGCGACTCTAATTAGTCTGAGATACTGCAGTAGTGCGGCCCGTGGGATATTTTGATTTTTCAAATACCATTGGAAAACAACTTCCTTCTGAACTTACTTCCATTGCTTCCACTGTTTTGTTTAAACAAAAACTCAGAAGTTACTTTAAAAGCCACTGGATGTGTCCCTGCTCTAATCCTGACTAAAATAATTTCCATCTATTAATCTCATTTCTCTCCCTACTCGTCTGTCCCTTCTGCTTCCTCCCTTACCTTTCTTTTTTCTACCTTTACAGACTGCTCCTCGTCATCGTTCATCTTTATGGCCCTGAATCTCTCTCTAACTACCATATGTCTATTTATATCTGCTCTCTCTCTATTGTTGCTTCTCTTTCTTTAATCTTATACTTCCTCCTTAGTATTAAAACATGTTAGAATGTTCAACATTGTGTTACTTAGATTCGCTAGAAAGTTAGGTGCTGTTCTTTCGGTTAACTTATTACATTTCCTTTTCCATGTTCTTAAACTTTTTTTTCCTGTTTTTAGATATAGGTAATAATGTGTATTATGTCATTTGTCCTCATGATGTATCTCCTTTTGTCTATATGTGGAGCTTTTCTCCCCGGGCCTCTGCTGAAAATGGAAATATATCCAGTTGGACTAGCCCGGTCAACAAATGTAAAATAAATAAATAAATAAAATAAATATTTCCTTTCCTGCACTTTTGAACGATAATTGTCTCGTAAATGCACAACAGTCGATAACACAGCACTTCAATACAGCTAACCCATCTACTTTGAATTTGACAAACGGCAATCAACTGAATACAGTAAATCCTAAAAATTGAAACATTGACATCTATGAGATGTAAACTCCCAATTTCTAAAATAATCTTCACCCTATATCTGCCGAAAATTCACTGTATGTGTATTGCCATCTGAGCTGCAATTACAAGATGTTTGCTTCTTTAATCTGACTCTCCACCATAATGATTCTGTCATGCGTGCACTGCTAAAGCAGGATCTACAGTGGTAGTCCAGGTGACTAGTCTCATGCATGCTTTTTAATCTGATAACACTGCCCTCTGTGGTGAATCATTGCCCACATCTTGGCCCACCATTCTGCCCTACTACTCCTATGAGTCAGTACAACAGAAGACCAGGCCACTTCTTATCCTGGAATCAGTGAAACAGGATCAGCTGCTCACCCCCACTTCCCCTTGTTTGTGCCACCATCTCCCAAGTTACTTGTGTGTCTCGGATCATGTGGGCTATACACAAGGAATTGTTCCCTCTACACTGTGGGGCCGGCTATAGATCTTGAAAAACAAAAATATATAGCTGTGTGTTTAATATTATCACTAACACATCAGTATATTTTCTATATTTTTACAGTACAAAATTTTGGCTAAAGGACCATTTTTGACTGGCCACAAATTTATAAGCTAAAGAGTGAATGAAATAAGTTAATAGAACATTGACAAAACAGAAATATGTAAGGAACTTGCACTTGCTGTTATTTTTGAGGAAGATGTCTCAAGAGCTCTAGACAGGGATCCTGAATCCATGATATTGTATAGATACGATGCATAAGTTACCCATTTTACTCCATTGCATGGCAAACATTGCTTTTAAGTGAAAGTAATTTGTCAAAACTTTCAGTTGAAAGGCATTAGTTTAGGCCAGTCATGCAAATGTTAGGTACAGAAGGCATTAACTTATAAATGTTGTTTCATATGAGTTATATCAACACAAACTATAGTCTACTTTATATTTCCTTTTCATCACGTACACTTTTTCTGTTCTGCATTTCTTGTATTCAGAATGGCACCTGTCCCATTTTGTGCTGGGTATTATAGTTACCAGGGTAGTCTTATACACAGGCTTATTTAAGCTTCAGTGTGCTGTATTAAATCCAGGGCAGGTTACTCAACCTTAGACTTGCAGTTTATTCCACTCAAAAACAAAAGAAAGGCAAGGGCCCACTGAAATTATGATGCAGAATCATAGTTGATATCTTCTGGGAAAATATCATACATGGTATAACAAATGCATTGTAAAATTATGGCTTATTATTTTAAATGCATAATTGATGGTTACTGTTGCAAGCAGCAGAACCAAAGATAATTAAGGCTGCATCTGATGATATATTTCTCATTCCTGGCTGTTTTTATGTTATATAATGCCATTGTGCTCAATGCTGAAACAGCTGAACATGAAATGATTTCAAAGATGATGCTGTTAAGTTTCTGTAAATTTAACTGGACGAATGCAGTGAACTCCCAGGTTGACTAAGAGAAAAAACTCATAGTATTCTCAAGATAAATAAGAACAAAATAATATTGCTATCTCAGACTTTCTGTTTACACGCCATTAAAGAAGTGAGTGGTATTCCTCTGGGCAATCTGGAATAATCCAGACTGGTAGCAGAAACATTACCTAGCCTTAGGAGACGAGGCAGAATAAAGCTACAAATATTAGACTGCCATGTTGACAATATTCCAAATGTACTGCTGGATGGTTTATGGCACGCTCTGCTTATGCCATTGGTTCCATTTTACCAGAGCGACAATGAGCCTTTATGGGAATAGTGTGGAATGCAGTGAAAATAAAGTATTATTTGTACTACAAGTGAATATCAGAAGAAAGTAACCATTATTTTTGCAGATACTTTTAAACAACATTTTCTGGACAAAGAGAAACATAAATAAAAAAATGTAGTATTACCAGTTTCATTTAAAGGTGCTGTCTATCTGTCTGCATGTGTGTATATATGTATATAGAGTTGCGTTATTATCACTAAAAGAGATACAAAAGTCCTTGTGACATTAACATATATAATGCTATTTAGACACATTTAATGTAACATTCAAATTGATTTTGTGTATTTCTTCAGTGTTTTCTTCCAGCAAACATTTGCATAAAAATTGGATTTTTTGAATTCTCTGACTTCAAGAGCCCACTACTTTGACTTCATCACTTTATGATATAAGCCTTTGCAAATCCGGTGCCGCTTGGTGGTGTAGAGGATGGGGACTTTGATTGGGGATATAAATTAGAAGCAGCATTCCTAGGTACATATGCCTGCTTTGAGAATGAAAGACAAGTGGAAAATAAATCTCAAAACCCATTAACATATAATGCATAAAGCTGAAAGAAATTGCTTGATTCTGCTGTGAAGTTTTATACAGTTACTATAGCATCAGGTAAATAAGTCAGAAATGTGTTGTGAGTTTTTATGTATGCCACAGGCAATTGTCAAATGATTGGTTCTGCATTCTGGCTTAGCATGGGAACAGAGAAATTCAGAGACTCATCCAAAATGTATTAAAATGTATTGTTATTTTGGGAACTTAATGAAACTCGCTAGCTAGATTAGATGAGTAGGCAGTATGTTATGTATATCAACCTGCTGCCAGTTTTGTAGAGAGCTGTTGGGCAGTATGATTACAATCAGCCATCTTTCTTTGCATTATTTTAGTCCTTTTATGCTGCCTTACTGATTTGCCTCCTTACTTTATTTGAAATTAAACAGCAAAAGTGTACCAACTTCACCCTCTGGAATTCACCAACAATTTGAGCTGCTAGAGACGTTTTTATTTTTCTATTCACGTAATTAATGTCATCCAGTGTACTTTGATACACACAATATTATGTATGTATTTCATCCATATCCTTGCATTTTTGCTAGAAGTTATATTTTAGTGGTTGTTCTGTGATACAGAATGATGGTGCCCTTACTGTAACCCAAGTGATCTGTGTTTGACTAGCAGACCTGGTGCTTGTTGCTGTAGCTAGGGTAGTGCAGGAAGGAATGGATCTTTTATTCTGGCAGAAGGATAGGATTCTCTGCAGCAACTGCAACTCTTGGTAGCAGCCAGGAACTCCAATCCTACTAAGATAATGACATTAAAAACCAGCAGATTTTCATCAACTTGCTTACAGTGACATCATCGCACACTGAATCTGAAGACAGGAATTGTGGGTGAAGCATAACAAGAAAATCAAAGTCACCCATAGATAATGGTTCATATCAGCTCAATGCATAGTAGCTATGATCAGCCAGCAAAAGAAGGAATTAGTCAATAGAGCAAGGAATGGACTTGATGGCTAGGGTCAGAAGGGAAATAAATAAATAAATGTATGCACACACACACACACACACACACACACACACACACACACACACACACACACACACACACACACAGTAAATACATACATACATTCATAAATTAAATATCATATTAAGTAGAACAGGTTATTAGTTACCTTAGCCTTCTGAACATCCTAGCGACAGAGGAAGTTTTATACCTTCAGAGCTGAAGTGGGGCTATCTTGGAAATGTCATGTGACAGTGTGAGCATTGCTCTGTGTCTTTTGTTTTTAATTCTTTGTCTCCCATAGTTGATCAATGGCAGCTCCTAGGGTCCTCTCCTTATTCACTGGGTCTACTGAACCTGAAAAGTCTGCTCGAGTGTTTCTTTGACCCATATCCAGTGCCAGTGAGGAGATCGAGGCACCTCCCAGGACAGCATTACACTGTTGTGTTTAGGAAGTTTTTTTGATATGTGCCTACATTCCCATCCCCTGCATGCACCCATCCTGTCTATGGAAGGATGTGCAATAGGTGTTGCTGCTATATTGTCACCACCTCTGCAGTGACTCAGCTACAGCCCTGCCTCCATAAGGGTGTCCCTGGCTTCCAGTAAGGATTCACCACAAGGTGTACCCAACTGCATGTTACCCCCCCCCTACACAAGATGGGCAAGCCCATCATCACCACCTATGCCATCAAGTAGCTGAGCCACTAATCAGTCACAAGTCACCTGGGCCCTAAACATGGTTCTACCCCATTATGCTAACTGTACAGGTGTACCTAAGTAAGAAAGTTGGTAACTCAAACCAAAATAAACTTGAGTTGAACACAAACACAGCTTATGAAACAAAAGTTCTGGTGTACTTTTTCTGTATGTACATGTGATATACAATCCACCCTATACACTGAGAGTTTGCTTTCATGCCTGTTTTTTGCTTTGTTAGATATCTCCACTTACTCACTAATGGCTACTCAAATGACTGCCCCTTAGTATGTAGTCTAGCACACAAGCAGTTTTATTCACATGGGTGCATCAGCTCTGATAGTTTATCAGTGCAGCCTAGGAATAATTTGAACTCTTTGTTATTTATTTTTAAATGCCCTCACATTCTCTGATTCCACTAATCTCAGGTAACCAGGCCACCCATACTGCACACAAGCCACTTATCCCCCTACTAGGGAAAGAGCTAGCTAGTGAAACCCCTGACCAGTGTAAATCAATGAGGGGGGGGGCTTTTTGAAAATGGTTTTGCCCATTCTACTCCCCTCAGCTGTGAATGCACAATACCCTTATATGGTCCCTGTCTTACACTTGTTACTTAAGCTTGTTATGACCTCTGAGGGCTTTTCTTTTGTTACTTGAACAGTTCCATTTTTGTTGGCTCTCACAGCTGACCATCAGCTTACACACAATCTCTTTCCTCATTCATCAGGTCTATCAGACCTGTCTTAGCCACCCTGACCTATGTTTAGTTTCAGGGAGGAGCTCAAGGATCATGGTGCAGTGTCATACTGATACTGGAAGTGTATTTTTTATGTTTTATTTCTTAAGTTCCTCATCCTGAATGCACATTCATGATGTACTTGGAATGGACATACAGTGGGGCACTCTGGCATATTATTTCCCCTTCATGGCAACTCAGCCAGTGCCCCTGCCTCCCCTGGACAGTGCCCCCTACATTTCCCCAGCTTGGACTAGAGATCATGCATGAGACAGATAGAAGAGCATGCCATTCCATCCAGGATGGGTCCACCCACCCACCATTCCATGCCAGTATCTGAGATGTCTGATCCACTAACTGAACTTGGGTCATGCTCAGAGCTTTATCCATGTACACTACAGCTCTGGCTAATCAGCTCCATTTTACCTTCTTCAGTCTGCAGTTGGATGCTAGTGCAGTAAATGAGAACATGGAAGTGTGGACACTATGACTCCTTTCTTTCTTTCTTTCCTTAGACCAGACTGTAGCATTGACCCACTATTTCAAGCAGGGTTGTCAAATGCATGATTGGGCAACAGGTTACCATACAGCAAGGTGTCCTCCTTTTTTGTTGTTTGATCACCTTAAATATTACCATTTGTTTTAGTTCCTAATAATTAGCTTTGGCTTTTTTCTGATTCTGTGTTATCTGCACTGTTGCTGTGCATACATCCTACATCTCTGTATAATTCCTCCTACCTCTCTTATACTTTGGTGTGCCCCATGAGTGACAAAACATATTGATAACATCTCTAACAAAACAATGATGGAAACAAACCCACACATGTTGCCAGGTAACAGAAAAACATAGAGGGCATTATAAATTTGTATACCACAAGTGTGGATGCTATCATGTCAGGCATTTTATGAGCACATTGCACAAAACGTGATCAATAAAACTTAAACCACCCCTTACACCTGTAATTATATTGAAATATCTGCATATTGAAGAATAACTAGAAACTGAAATTAAAAAAAAATGTTCCTGGATTTCCAAACACAGCACTGACACAATCAGTGGAACAAGTAATACAACTTTCCATCTTCTACATGTAGTAATTCATTATTTCTTTCATAAAAGGATTTAGATGCCTGAGGCATCTTTATTTATTTATTTATTTATTTATTTATTATTTGTTTACCAGAAATGTCAGACTTGGAAAGAAGCCAATTTTCAGTGGAGGTCTGGGGGGAATGCTCCAGATGCATGTCTTTGTAATGTGGGAGGAAACTGGAGTAGCTAGAGCAAATGCATGGGAATGCAGGGAGGACATGCTGACTCCGCACAGAAGGAACCCCAGCCAAGAATAGAATCAGAGAACCTCTTGCTGTGAGGCGACAATGCAACAGCTGCACCACTGCAGCTTACATAATAAGAACAAAATAACATGAAAGAGCAGATACAAAAGAAAACTATAAGAGTTACAAATAATGATTCTACTGCAATGGAATTTATATCTCTTTCTGAATTAATTATAAAGAATTATTGCATTATGAATGCAGAAAACTGGAGAGTACTTATTTAGAAGTCTGACGATCTGTTCCAACTCCCCTTGCTAGGTCCTGATCCATAGACATCTCCCTTAGAACTATAACCTAAATTCAACTATCATTAGTTCTGACTGCCCAAAACAGCAACCAGCCATACTCAGCATTTTGAGCTACACTACATTTTTTTTCTTTGTTTGTTTACTATCATAAAAGCTGTATATAAAAAGCAACAAACTCTAGTAAAGGCAGAATCTCTGTTCATAGAAGCTTAATTTCAGTCAGACAGTGGAAAGATTTAAAATATAAGTGCTTTTGAAATATTATGAGATGTGTCTCTTGTCCATACCAGTTCTATAGTTTATTGCTAGAAAATTACTTTCAAGTAGCCCTTACCATTAGCCATATAACAAATGAATAATGTCTAGTCCTGACTCATTTCAAGGGCTCAGTTATACTCACTGAGTGGGGATGAGGAAATGGATTACAAGTAACAGTTACCATGGTTACTTATAGGAATGTACAGGTTCCATTGCTATACTGGAAGCTTTCTGTATAGAAAATATTTTCATGTCCATGCTGTTAAGAGCTCACGTTCACCATCCAAACATACACATTTCATTTACATTTTACAGTGCATCTTAAGATTCAGAAAACTGCATTGTCATTTAACATTTCGATCAGTTAATCGTGAATTTTGTCCACCTACCCTCAATTTCTGGAGACATGACATTTCTAGATACAGTTACAGCTATCGTGACCAGTTAGATTGAATTGATGAAATGAAATGCACTGACTGTTTAACTCATTTAATTAAAGGAAACAGTTTTCTTTCATTTTGCTTCACATTTCTTCAGACACAGGAAGCGCCCCTCCCCCTGCTCACCACCACTACTGTTTCATCTAGCCCACACTGACCGCAGTTGGCCTGCTTCGCTCTGCTCCACTTGTTGCTATGGAGATGGGCACATTTAGGTTCATTAATGTTTTCCTGTAATGGAGTGTTAATTTCAATTGAGAAAGTTTTCATTTTTTTTTCACTTGAAAGCTATTAATGCTAACTTCCAAATCGTTCATCGATTAGTGGCACAGTTTTGTGCTGTTCTGCTGTAAACAACTTTAATGAGTTTTATCTTTAGAAATTTTCATCTCTATGACAAACGAAGCAAATTGATCTATTGACTAATTTACTCCCCAGAAATTGAAGCTTTGTGATTAATCCAGAGCTAATGAACGAGAGTTATTCTGTAGCCAAATATGGAATTCAGAACAGAGAAGATCTTGCAGCGGTACAAATTAAATTGTCTTTTTCTTCTGCTATGCTCATAACAAATGTGCATGTTTGCTTTAGAGACAAGGGATGCCTCCTGCTCTTTTTGTCAAGTAATATGGCTTCAGCTGGGAGAGACTGGAGCAGGCATAACCATGATCTTCTCCTTAATCTACTCCCTTTGTATATTTCAGAGCAAGGATGCAATTTAGAAGATGCTGTTAGCATCATACATCTAACAAGGGATGGAGGAATAGAAATATTTTACACAGCATCTATAGAGAAGTTTTCCTGCAGGATTACCTATGCCAGCCCCTGCAGGGAGATGTGAAGTTTAGAGTAGCATAGACCAATCTCCAGAGTTAAAGTCACTTTTTTCTATAGGGAAACTAGTCAGGACAGACCAGATTTAAAACTCTCAGAGAGTTAACCATATCACTTCATTATCCAAAGCTACTTCTACAAGACGCAGCTGATACTGAAGTACTATGAACTCCCAACCAGACTCCTACTTGGTTTGGCCAGGAATACCGAACCCCAAGTTATTTGAATAGACAGTGTATACATTATATTGCCTACGGTGGCCTTTGCTGTAGTGATCTGGAGCTCTCCCATGGTCAGTGTCTGCACATCATTCCATGTAGTGTCAGTGGTGCTAGGTGATAGTGGACCTGTAGTAACTGCCAGTCAACTCAAAAGCATCATAGCTTACATGAGTTAATATTAAGGAGTTGTTGAGAATGGTAGTAGAATGAGTTTTTATACTTTTCCATACTATGAATGCTCCTTGGAGGGGGAAGAACAGCCATAGCAGGTAGTTCCCCTACAGTTATATTTTCTACACCATTATTGCAGAGACACCTGCTGCAAGAGGTGGGGAGAGCATGAACCGTGTTTCCTTTTCACAGTCAGTTTTGTTATACTTAAGTATTATGTGACTCTGTAAGGTCCCACACAGTCAGTGCTCTTGCACTATTTATGGACATGACATTCTCTAACTAGGGAAGTAGATTGATCGCCTGCCACAGTCATTATGAATGGTCATTGCAGTTAGCATAATTACAGCTACCATGTCCCATCCTCCCATCTCACATCTTTTTTCTCAATTCCTCTGCTGACTTACATAACATCACTTTCACCAGCAGGACATCACAGTGTGTCACAACACTCTTTGCAAAAAAGCATTCCTTTAAGTCAGACCTTTTACCTTCTATTTGCCACCAATGACCCTCCATATCCAGTCCTATTGTGTTTAACCACCCATTCCACCAGTTTCTGGATAGTGCAGTGAGTCTGTCTAATGTCTGCCTGCTCTGATTTCCTTAGCTTGTACATGCCAAACATATCCATCCACCCAGGATACCATCCATCCATTTTCTAAACTACTTGTCCTGGTGTCGGTTCAAGTACTAGCAGTCTGAGCAGGGTAGGTCAGAATTACCCATCTCTAGTAATATTCTTCAGATAATCCTATAGGATTCCTAGACATTTATTGGTTAGGTAAGAGACATAGTCCCTCCTAGATATACTGGGTCTTCCCTAGGGTCTCCTGCTAGTGAGTTATCCCTAGTACAGCACCTAGGATAGGAACCCATTATACTTATATTTATCTTTAAACTTACTATCTAGTAACTGATTTAACACTAAAGTTTCAGTTGTATTATTATTAAATTTCAGCAGTAATACTTCTTAAAACTTTTCAATTTCCTGAACTATTTCTTCAAGTGAATCATTTAAATCTTGCATAGTTAGTAAAATATCATCTTCAAAAAATATGTATTTTAAATTGATGATTCCTATTGACATTCCATCATTTTTTCATTGCTTCTTATACTGTTAGCTACGGGTTTGATAACTAATGCAAATAGCAGAGGTGACAAGGGAAACCCTTGCTTTATGCCTTTACTTAGAGTTAATCCCTGAGAAATGTAATATCCAGTTTTAATATATACATGTTTTTATATTCCAACAAATTGTTCTGGAAATGTAAATGGGTCTAAAGTTTTAAACAAATAGTTCCAATCTACAGATTCAAAAACTCTCTTGATATCTAAGCTAATTAAGGTAATTTTTTTGTTCATTCTTTTTGCTAAATCTAAGGTACTTACTACCACTTTTGTATTATTATACATTATTCTGTTGACATAAATCCTGTTAATCTTTATTAAATAATGTATCTACTATATCTTTTAATCTTATAGTAAAGATGAAAATAAATATTTTATAGTCTATGATTAATAATAAGATAGGTCTGTTTGAGGAGATTAACTTATTATCCTTTTCTTGTTTAAGTATAGGTGAGATTACAGAAAATTTCCAGGTGGGAGGAATTATTTTGTCACTCTGAAGCATCCTAAAAATGTCACTCATTAATTGTAAAACATTTAATGGAAGCAGAGTATATAATTCCATACTTAAACCATCTAACCCTGGAGCTTTACCATTTTTCTATTTTTAAGCTTCTTTAATTTCTATTAGGGTAATAGGCTTATTCAGCAGAGATAATTGTTGGTCATTAAGTTTATTAGTAACATTTTTTCTTTAAATGCCTGTCAATTTTGTAATCATCAGGATTATTATTTTTTATCTTTATTAAGATTCCCATAGAATTTTCCTAAAAATAATAAGCATTTCCTCTAGTCTGAGGTAAGCTTATTAGTGTGAGGATTTTGGATATTATTGAGTTTTACCTTTCTGCTTAACACCTTCCTTCTATTAACTAATCTATGCAGATTTTTTGAAGTGATTGCATAATTGTGCAATTTTATTTTTTCTAAAGCTATCTCTACTTTATGCATTAAAACAGTTTGATATTTTGTCATTAATCTTTATTGACTTCAGTATTTTTAAGCACCTTTATTGAATTATCACTTGTGACATAGGAAAAATTACATTTATACAAAAATAATCAAACTATTAAACATTAACAAATAAACATTAACAAACATTATAGTTCACATATATTGCTATATATCATCTAGCCTAAGCAACAGCACATAAGTTATTCAATTCTTGCCTCTTTTTTTAAAACAAGAAACATATTTATTAAACCATCACTTATCACATAAGCAATCATACATTTCTATAAATGAAAACAAGCCACACCAACACTATCCTAGTTTCAAGTATTATACATCACACATCATGCTGACACACTCTCAAATGTAAACATACATCACTTATCTATCCAATCATTTTCAGTCAAACATTACATAGCTCATATAAGTCCTGCCTTCTTTTAAACTTCATTCCTGCCCTGTATGTACTGTTCCCACAATTCCCATTTTTCCTATGTAGTTTACGCCTACCCTTTTCTAAAGGTTTCAATTCCAGGTGTTTTATCTCTGTTACTATATTCACTATTGACTTAAGTAATATTCAGTTTCTTTATTTGTTGTTCTGACCTTGCTTTGTGTACTTCATTGGCACCAAGCCAGGCCAATAGCACATAAACCCACATCAAATTGCATCCCCTAAATGTTATAGACTCCACGTAGACCCCACTCCCACTTGTTAACAACACCTATCAGATACCTACAATTAGAGTATTATTTGATAAATTGTTTTATTTTGTAAAGGTATACATATGTACACGTATTAAAGTATACTCAAATGATCAACTAAAGGTGGACGCTGCCTTCAATATATATATATATATATATATATATATATATATATATATATACACACACAAACACAACTTTAATATATTGCAGTAACTTTATCCTTTGCACTAAAGTGCCTCTTGTATATTGTACTTTCTTTGTTGTCTCTAAATATTTCTGTTAAATTGTATGTAAAACCAAGACTGTAATTGTCAATGTTGTTCTTGTTTTATTGGAACTTTTCTCCCTGGGCCTCCACTGAAAATGGGCTCACACCCAGATGGACTATCCCAGTCAGCAAATGTAAAATAAATAAAATAAATAAATATTTCTAACAACTCTTTATCCCACTCTTTCATTTTGTTACTAACCCATCTTCCCATCCTATCTTTAATATTTATTTTAAGTAGTCTCATAGTATGAGTTTATTAACCCGGCCATTAGTATTCAAAGATAAAACATTCTCAAATTGTTCTCTAAGATAACTCTTAAATTATATTACATTCATCATAATATACTGGGATTCTATAAATAATCTGAAATTTCCTTATACACATTACTATATTAATACTTAGTGCATTATGATCAGGTAAAGGACAAGGAATAGTTTTAAAATAATTCAATTTGTTAAATAAATGTATAGAGGCATAAATCCTATCAATTCTAGTTTGTGTCCTATGTGCATAAGAATAGTGAGTGAAGAGCAATGACTTATCTTCTGCTTTTACTATTAAATCAGTTAAACTATTATTACTAATCTATGTTAGTGCTTTCACTGATGCCAGAATTGTAGCTTTCTTCTGTTCACTTGTATCTTCCATACCAGATATGCAGTTAAGATCCTCTGCTAAAAATTTAAATATCATCCAATGATATTGTACTAAGTTTAAATGATCTTTAGCCACTCTTGCCCCTATTTCAGGGAGCCAGTAAAAATTAGCTAGTGTATAGAGTTTGCAATTATATTTAATTATTACAGGTGCATACATTCTTTTGGGGTAGGCATTACAGTAGATTTTTTCCAAATAATAACAGTGCCTGTTCTCTTTTTGTTAAAAGTAGCAGATGATAGCATTTCATAACCTAACATAGTTAAATATTGTATATATTTATCTATCAAGTGAGTATCTTGCAAGAATATACTGTCTTCACTATTTAATTTTAGAAATCTCTTTAATTATTTCATTTTTTTGCCATTATTTAATCCATTTGCATTAATAGATAGATTAAACTATCCATACTGTGTATTTAAAAATATCTCTTTTAAAAGATAATATGACACATTTATCTACCATATTAAATTAATTGTATATAAGACTTTGCTGCATTCCTTCAACATTATCTTAACATTCCATATTTTGTGAATTCTTTCTTTCTACAAACTAAACTACTTAAACTAATCAATAACAAAAAAAAGTATACAACTGTAACTGTATATATTACTAATACAACAGAATGTACAACGGATACCAATATTCCTAGTTTGCCTTCTGGATAGACAAACTACCATACTGTCTACCTACCAATACCTAAAAATGCATCAAAAAGCTAGCCAAAAGCTACAGTGACTTACAAATAATAAATATAGTATTACATATGGTTAAAAATAATTAATTTGGTTATATATTTTGCCTTTTAAAACTATTCCCTTGATTACTACATAAACATTTAATAAACTTCTTTTATTAATCCTTTATTAAACACAAATATTAAATAATTTAAAAAAATTGTGTACTCTATACATGCTTATGTAATGGTGGTATTAGTTATCCATTAAATATTCCTAAATTATTCACTCATGCAATATTATTATATCTAAATCTCTAAACAAATAAGTAGAACAAAGTGGGACCTGAAGAGACAGAAATATTTGTAAACTTACAAGTGACAGGTAATCATTCAAAACTATTATGCAAAAAGAAAATCAATGCAAATATATATTCATCGTGCTAAAAGCTATACAAACTGGTTTATAGATCTAACAAAAGCTCTTAATTAATTTTAAAATTACAAGTGTCTATATCTCAACATTTTGTAATACTCAATATAACAAATATCAAAACATTTAAAAATCCTTTAGCTTATTAAACTAATTCATAAAAATATGTGCATTACTGGGGTCAAATAGTATCTCTTGATATTTTTATGGAGTAAAAACATGCAATCTATGTTGTACTCAAAGGTTACAATGTGCTTAATTCAAATCCCATTCTCTCTAACCTGGTTCATACATATTAAAAATATACTTTACTATCAAAATGGATGTATTGATTCAGCAATATAATACTCAAATTGTAGTTCTGACTTATGAAATGTGTTATTTCAGGTAGTATTAGTGAATCTAATAACATACAATATGAATAAGCTTCAAATTTCAGCTTTCAGGATATTTTCAAATATTGCATATATGGTTTTCTATGTAAATTATATGAGATCTTGTACATTCACATTTCTGTCATATGCATTTTATGTAATACATGTCTTTCTTATAAACAGTTTGTTAGTTAAATATATTTTGCTGTCTAATTTGCCCACTAATATCCTACCTTATTCTATATAACTTGTATTTCTAAAATCCCCAAACAGCTGTTTGTCCCTCAACTCTTCATTAGAGATTACAGTATGTTTATATATTTCTTAACTTACTGAAACTGTTCCTTTATTAATCTTACATACTAGATATTGCATTCCTTGTGCATATGCTTATTAATCAATAATATTTACTCATCTTATTAATTCTTGTATTACAAGCAACGGTGACTATATAAGAGAATTCCTGCTTGCTTAATTTAAAAGTGTGTTTTTAGCCTTTGGAACTGCTTCCTGATCTAAGCTTCACATCCTGCCATTGCAGTTTTATTACAACATGTGAAAATGACAACTCACAGCACACAATAGCTACTAATTTCCTCTGCAAGTTTCTCATTCTTCTTAATTCTTTTAAACTGTTCTAGGCAGTAACAAACTTCTAACTCTACTTCTTTCCATCAATATGTACAGTTAGAGTTAATAACAATATGGCATAAGCTATTAATATTAAGCAAAATGTGAGCAAATTATATGTCAGCAACAGCTCAATATAAAGTAGTACTATAGTTTTTGTTTTACCAATTCTTCACTTCTAAGAACAGAAAGAAAAGTATTATTTTGAGTAGATTTCTCACACATATATCCTTGAAAAAAAGAAAGAAAAAGAAAGTTCCTTTCTGTTTTCACAAACATCAGTAATTAACTTTGACTTAGATTTTCTTCAAAACAGCTCAAGAAGCAGGCTTGAAGCAAGGCAAGCAAGAATCCAGCATTATCATGCAACTGGACCACTTTTTTGTAATCAGGTTTTTTAAGACTTAATTGCTTCATAAATGACATGTGAAATGTATGTGTTACACAGACACAATGAAAACAAAATCATCAGCATGTTAACATTTCTAATTAGCACATTACTTAGATATGACATACATTTAACCCAGCAATGTACATAATAAGCAAAGTTAAACAAACAAAATAACATTTTAACTTATATAGTCTTAGAGTTACCAATTATATTGCTTATATTTTAATGACTTTGTTTTAGAGGAAGTATTTGTTTAAAAATACATTCATAAGTTTAGTTAAATGAAATATATTAAATCTTTCACTGTAAATATAGTTAACAGCAAAACTAACCATTTATATTCCTTATCATGAAAAAATGTTTTATCTTAAAATATAAATACATACTTACAATGTTTTGAGGCTTAAAGTCCAATACAAACGTTTTAATTAAAGGGTAAATCTAGTCAGAGAATAAACGTCTATTGTTTTTAAGCTTTTTAATTTTAGAACCAGTTTTCCAGGAAATCAGCTCACTCTATCCCTTAAAGGATATGATGCTTCAATCCTGTCCTTAAGAGTTACTAAGGATTTTATTTTTGTTGACAAAAGTGGATGCCTCCTCCAGTTTGTCATGTATTTTAGTTCCTTCAGAAAGAAATAATTTGATCTTTACAAGAAACACAAAAGTGGCTTCAATATTGTTCTTTTAAGTTCTTTAATCAGTGGTAAGCAGGATTTTCTTACTGGAATAATCATTGTCAAATTTGACTATAATTTACCTTTAAAATATATTTCCATTACATTGTAGTTATGCATCATGGGAAGGACCTGAATGATTTAGTATGGTGCAAAATGCCTTTTGGTTCACTGATGATCAAGTTAGGAAATATCAATATACTCTGAAAATGAATTACTTTGCCTTATAATATGTTTGTTATATATATTTGAACTAGAAGTAGCGAGAAAGATTTGATTTCTGCTAAGTACAACCTCAGGTACTGGCTTTCAGTCCAGAGCAGAGTTACTGACCTTATAGACAAGTTTCTATAAACAGCATTTAATATTTGTTATTACAGTAAGGTGTTTAAGTACATTATAGAATGAAAGACTGGACCACATTCCAGCCTATGAACACACATATCTATATCTGTTTATCTATCTTTACACACACACACACACACACACACACACACATGCATATATGTATATATAAATATATATATATATATATATATATATATATATATATATATACACACACACACACACACACACACACACACACACACACACACACACACACACACACACACACACACACACATAAATTTGTGTGTACATGAATGTATTTTTGATCAAAAGAATATAATATCAATGTGTGAAATGTCTATGTAATGCCTTTGAAACACACAATGTTGAATTGTCACGTGTATACTCCAGGGATTACTCCAGAATAGGCTAAATGAACAGAAAGTGTTGCTGGGTATAATAGCTAAGAGAGAGAACACTCCTTTCTTCTGTTTTCTGCTTAAAGGCAGCTCTGCATACAAAATCACAGTATTTATTTAAGTATGTATTTATTAACATTTGTTTACCAGGAAAGTCCAACTGGGTAGAAGCCCATTATTAGTGAAGGCCTGGGGTGAAAAGCTCCAAATTATTGCAATACATTTTAAGAACAATAATTTTACAATCTTCAAAAATAAAACAAAAACATCTTCAGTTTAAATATTTATAATAAATTCAACATAATATAAAAACATTATTTAAGAATCGATATAAGTTATATAGCAATCATTTGATATTTAAAGTCATTTTAGACAATTTATAGAGAAATTAAAAGTAAGTTAGTCTAATACAAACAGAAATCATAATATGAAGTGAGGGAAACACAAGCATACAGCATATTTGGAGAGAAGAAATGTATGGAATCCAAATGCCAAAACACCAAAAAGCCCACCTAGGTCACTGTAGCAAGAGCAGGCAGTGCTAAGAAACTACCTTCCACCAATGTACAAGATGGTAAAAATGCAGATAGTAAAAAAGCAAAAAAGCAGGAACTTCCAATAATCCACTCCACGTTCTTGAAAAAACACAGGTTTAATACGATCACAGGTTTAGCGCTTTCATCCACAAGAGGTAGACTTCTTCAGAACCAATGAGTACACAGAATAAACTGCATTATATAGCAGATTTGGTGCCAAAAAACCAATTAATATATATTTTTATATATTTTGATTTTTCTTACTTAAAATATTTGCACAATTCTCATACACTCAAAACACTTATATAAGTAAAATATTCTTACTAACTGATCTTTCTAAAGATTCTATTAAATTAGATATACTATAAAAGACATAGTTGAACAAGGTGACATATAATAAATATATATAAATAAATATATGTCATATAAAATACATTGTACCCCTACTACATTGATATAGTGAGAAATATTGCACTACAAAAACTTAAAAAAATTATTTCACAAAATAAACCTAAATACACTTTGTAGAACTTTCTAAAAGAACCAGAGTATCATACTAGTGAAGTTCATCCAGCACTACCAAATACAATAATTTTACTTACAAGTCTAGTGCAGTAAGCTGTAAACTGTAAGATACAACTCAAACAAAGGCATTTACAGTACTATGTGTATTTAACCCCTATCCAAAAGTAGAAAGGGTTTTATACTAATACTGTCGTTTAAGCCTGGCCAAGAAGTGGCATCACACAGAATCTGCCATTTTGTTTCTAAACATGACAGTCCTACCTTCCAATTACCCCCATGCTCACTTACCCCAATTTGGCCAATGATTTTAAAAGTAAACCCATGTTGGGGTCCTTTCTCACTAATGTGCTTACTTAGTGCATTTTTCATATCAGCTTTTTTAATTTTATATAAATGCTCATATATACGGGTTTTTAGCTTCCTTTCCATCTTACCAATATAATAAGCTTGGCACCCAGAACAAGAAGCCAAATACACCACCCGCATAGTGTTGCAATTTCCTTTTTTGCCATAACATATGGTTCTATTGCTGTTAGCCAATTTCGTAATTCTATTGACATTAATATACTGACAGTACTTGCACCTGCCACATGTCCTAGTGTGTTCATCTTTAGTACTCATACCACCTTTTTTCTTTCCACCTTCAATAATTCTTTTTAAATTAAATGAGGTTTTAAATACACTAACAGGGTGGTCACCTAGCACCGTAGCTATGTCATCCATACTTGAAAAAACATCCCAATGCCTCTTTAAATTCTCTTTAACCAAATTTGAGTATGGGTTGAACATAATAACACACACATTCTTGTTGTTTCTCATACCTTCCTTTGGGGTGTTGTTTCCAACGAATGTGCTTCCTAATAACGGGAGAAATTTATTCCCCCATGATCTCGTCACATAGTTGGTAACATCTTCCACCATACCCACAGGGTACCCTCTAGCCAGAAACATCCCAGCTACTATCCTCATTTGATCTTCCATATCTTGTCTTGTAGAACACATTCTGGCAACCCGAATGCATTGTCCCTTAAGCACATTTCTAAAGATGTGGGGAGGGTGGCAACTGCTAAATTGGATATAATCATTAGAAAAAGTGGATTTCCTATAGATTTTTGATTGAAATCCTTTGTTGGTGTTACTAATGAAAGTATCCAAATATGATATCCCTAGTCTCTCCACTTTGTAGGTGAATTTGAGAAAACTAGTAGTATTGTTTAAGTAAGATATAAAACTAGGTATATCTTCTACAGGTCCCTTCCATAAGATGAAAAGATCGTCTAAAAAACGTGTATACAAGGCAATATGTTTAAAGTATACACTAGACAAGACATATTTTGCGAATCTTGTCATGCTTGAATGGGAGGAAATTTATGTCTTGTCTAGAATGTGTGTGTTATTATGTTCAACCCATACTCAAATTTGGTTAAAGAGATTTTAAAGAGGCATTGGGATGTTTTTTCAAGTATGGATGACATCGCTACGGTGCTAGGTGACCACCCTGTTAGTGTATTTAAAACCTCATTTAATTTAAAAAGAATTATTGAAGGTGGAAAGAAAAAAGGTGGTATGAGTACTAAAGATGAACACACTAGGACATGTGGCAGGTGCAAGTACTGTCAGTATATTAATGTCAATAGAATTACGAAATTGGCTAACAGCAATAGAACCATATGTTATGGCAAAAAAGGAAATTGCAACACTATGCGGGTGGTGTATTTGGCTTCTTGTTCTGGGTGCCAAGCTTATTATATTGGTAAGACGGAAAGGAAGCTAAAAACCCGTATATATGAGCATTTATATAAAATTAAAAAAGCTGATATGAAAAATGCACTAAGTAAGCACATTAGTGAGAAAGGACCCCAACATGGGTTTACTTTTAAAATCATTGACCAAATTGGGGTAAGTGAGCATGGGGGTAATTGGAAGGTAGGACTGTCATGTTTAGAAACAAAATGGCAGATTCTGTGTGATGCCACTTCTTGGCCAGGCTTAAATGACAGTATTAGTATAAAACCCTTTCTACTTTTGGATAGGGGTTAAATACACATAGTACTGTAAATGCCTTTGTTTGAGTTGTATCTTACAGTTTACAGCTTACTGCACTAGACTTGTAAGTAAAATTATTGTATTTGGTAGTGCTGGATGAACTTCACTAGTATGATACTATGGTTCTTTTAGAAAGTTCTACAAAGTTTATTTAGGTTTATTTTGTGAAATAATTTCTTTAAGTTTTTGTAGTGCAATATTTCTCACTATATCAATGTAGTAGGGGTACAATGTATTTTATATGACATATATTTATTTATATATATTTATTATATGTCACCTTGTTCAACTATGTCTTTTATAGTATATCTAATTTAATAGAATCTTTAGAAAGATCAGTTAGTAAGAATATTTTACTTATATAAGTGTTTTGAGTGTATGAGAATTGTGCAAATATTTTAAGTAAGAAAAATCAAAATATATAAAAATATATATTAATTGGTTTTTTGGCGCCAAATCTGCTATATAATGCAGTTTATTCTGTGTACTCATTGGTTCTGAAGAAGTCTACCTCTTGTGGATGAAAGCGCTAAACCTGTGATCGTATTAAACCTGTGTTTTTTCAAGAACATGGAGTGGATTATTGGATGTTCCTGCTTTTTTGCTTTTTTACTATCTGCATTTTTACCATCTTGTACATTGGTGGAAGGTAGTTTCTTAGCACTGCCTGCTCGAGCTACAGTGACCTAGGTGGGCTTTTTGGTGTTTTGATATTTGGAGAGAAAGTCAGGGAAGAGAATTTGATAGAATTAAGGAAGCATGTGAAGAAGGGAGAGTAAGGAGGTAGAAAAAAATGAAAAGGTAGTTATTCACATTTAGGGATCTAATTTATCCAGGTTTGAGCAAGAACAAATCCAGATTTTAGCTGGGAAGTCTTTCAGGGTGGTTTTAAAATATGGGAGGGCGATTACTGACCTGATGGATACATGTAAGGAGTTCCAGGCCTTAGCATCCTTACACTAGTACGCAGGTAAGGAGTTCCAAGCCTTAGCATCCTTGTACCAGTCCAGACAATGCCTAGTAGATTTGACAGGTTTATAGATAGACAAAAGTTTTTGATCACTGGATTGCAATGACTGACTGGGACCATAGTTGTGTAAAACGTTTTTTTTTTAATTCTGGACAGGCAGATAGATTCTGGATAATTTTGTAGGTGGTAAAGAGCTCTGTATATGTTAGTTGATGCAGTACTAACCAATTTAGGAATGTTTACTGCTATACAGTAGTGAGTTCTGAAAGAGGTATTCACTACAAATTTTTTAATGCTTTTATAGCATTGTTTAAGTTTAAATGTTTGTGAATTCTGGAGGTTAGTAAGGATGGGAGCATGGAGTCTGGGAATTTGCCCTTTCCCACTGTAGTGAGATGTTGGAGCTAGCATATATAATTTGCACTTGGTATTGGAGTTGAGTGGGAGGGCTTCCCCCTCCTGTGTAGAATACTATTTTTCATTTTTTTTTTTCATTATTTTTGTATTCAGTCTAAACTTAACTGCCTCTTTGGCTTAAAGTCAAAAGTCAAAGTCAAAGTAAATTTTATTGTCATTTAGAACTACACACTTGTAGTCGAAATGACATTTTGTGCATCAGCTCAATTCTTGAGATTACAAAGGAAGGTGAAACAACACATGCAAGTAGGGGAATAAACATAACTAACAAACAAATACAGTACTACTCTCAATATACGCAAGAAAGAGTAGAGACATTTACCAACACTCATAAACGAAAAGAATACCCTCCCCTGTGTTAAATTAACTGCCCTATTTAAAGTAATATAAAACACACTACAGATTGAAATATCTAAGTTATTGTCTAATATCATATTTTAGTGAGTTAAATAATACTGACTATGGATATAATAAATACATATTGTACTTACTTGGAATATATGTAAGTATTTATTGCACAAATAAATAAAAAATTACTTATTATGTGTTCAGACCCCTGCGACTAGTGCCCAAGTTCAGAAGTCTAATCACTGTAGGGTAGAACCACAAGTTAATTGATATGTCTAAGATTAAACTGAAATTGTAATTGAGCATATTGTATTTAAGTTGTTTCAACACTCTGTGTTGTAGTCTCTTTTGTGAATTTGTTAATTCGTTTTTATACATGACATTATTTTATCTAATTTCTGGCATACTTTGGAAATTGTAAACCTGAAAGTATAATATGAATGTAATGATGATCATGTGAAAGTGATGAAAACTTGATGGGGAGAGCATTATACAATAAAACATAGACTCCTACTGGTTCTCTTATTTTAAGAGAAGGAACAGAGCTTGTACAGAAATCCAGCTATGGCCTAAGAACTATGTTGCTAATGTAGCCTTTATGTAGAGTCCCTATTATAACAACGAAAAGGCAATCTGTCGAACGGCTAAAAAGTCGAATATTCTGGACCTCGAAATCAGATTTGTCTGTGGTTGTGCCCCCACACCCCCCGTTAATTATATATACCAATTCTGAGATCGCACTACAGTGAGGAAAGGGGAAATTTTCTGATCTTCGCTGTACCGCAATCTCACAAAACCGATCTCGAGGTCGGGAATATTCAACGTTTCAGCCGTTCAACAGATTGCCATTTTGTTCATCCAATAGTGACCCTTTATGTATACTTTGTTGTCTTAACCATAACCTCATGGCAACCTAACTTGTCCCAGTCCCATTCAATAAACACACACATCACACCGAATGACATTTGATGACCTTTATTAAACTTCCATAAACATGACTTCATTAAACCAGGATTATTTATCACAACATGAACATAGTTTATATTAATTACAGCATAAACATCCCATGTATCAGTTAACAAGGGCAGCATGCCTTGCTCACCCTGACCTAATAAGCAGTGTCCTTATCTCCGCTAGCTTACTTTACTTATGAAGCAGCATCCCATCACTCAATTCATTTACCACTTATTGAATTAAACATCCAATCAAATAAGCAGCGTCCTTACCTCCGATCACTTATTTTACTTATCAAGCAGCGTCCAACTGCTCACTTCCATTTCCCAACTCATTGAAATGAACATTCAATACCAGAGGGAGAACAGAAGAGGGCAAGTCTGCCCCTCTTCTCTGCCCACAGCCTAACGAGGCTGTTCCTCCTCCTTCCTAACAAAAGTCCCAACATCCTTTGCACACACCTAAATGTGCATAGAAAGGGGGGAGCCAAACATCATTTGGTGTATAGCACCCTTTCTGAACCAAAACTGGATCCCCATCATCAACCTCCCAAAGCTCTACCATACAAATAGCCAAAACAGCCAGTTACCTAAGCAGCTAAAATGAAACTGCTTATCCCTATCTCATGCCAAAGCAATACCTATATCCTTGTATAACCTCTGTAAATTAACAAATCTTCATCTATCCTAGTTACCAACAGTGGCTTTGCGATTAATCCCAGGTTGTTACTTACCAAATGTACCACCAGACCCAATGCCACCCAAAACAATGTCAATAACATGCCCTCATGCCTAACTGCAGCCCCTTTTCTACCAAATAGATATAATAATGAACAAACTGAGATTTCCTTTTCTAATGGATCGATTGCATAGTAATCCTGCCATCATACCAACTGTCCATTATAAAGCAAGAAAGCATTTGCTAAACAAAGCCACCCTATTAATGACTTCAGTATATCCATGAAACAATGACCACACAAACTGTAGTCCAATGACCCTCCATTTACCAATGCCAACCCTTGCAACCAACTTACTTTGTCAATAGGCAATGTCTGCCAGTCTTCACACTATCAAACCTACCCTAACGCTTTGAGCATATGAACCACCATCCAATATTAGTAAATTAAGATAACCTTGTCACCCATGCAACTGTAGTAATCTTAGCTAAATCCTCCTTGACCAACTGAAATGCCCCACCTTATTCACAAGCCTGAACCAAATAACTCAACAATTCATCTCATCAATCTTTGACCCCCTGGCAGCTACAACACAATTTAAAAAAGCTAGCTACATCCCTACCATATGCTTTACTTATAAAACCTGCTCCAGACTCCTGCAACAAGCATCTAAACATTATAACCTAACCTGACATGCCTCTGCTAATAACAGTAACCGATGCCACTGTCACATCAAACAATTGAAAATGAACCCTATTTCCCCCAACTTCTCCTACTAAAACTATGATTTTTGCTAAACTGAAACCAGCTCCAATGCCCCACATCCCTCCTCCAATCTTCCTAACTTTCTGACCATCCACAAGCTGCCCCCAAGTATGCCCCAACTCAGTCTTCATGCCACATTTGTAAACCAGTTCAAATCCCCATGAACAAAGATAAAAGAAGTCAACATTCCTAATCCACTGCTTGCCCTTGGATTTCCCATTTAAAGCTTTACTTTCAATGTGTCACCCTTGTATCTGATAACAAAACAGACCCACAACAGTATTCAGTAGGAAACCCAAAACCATGCCTTGCTTAATCCTTATAACTTCAACCTAGCCACAGGAACAACTAGTTCCTGCCTCTCCCCCAACACTCGCATACCTGCAATGCTCCATCAAACCCTACCTACTCTTAAGTCAAACCTATAACACACGACCTCCAATCAACCCAAAGGAAAGAATATCAAACAAACCTGACAACCTACCCATCCCCCAGTCCTACTCTACTGTAAAACTCCATCTATTATCCGCATAAGATAGCCCACACAGTTCAGGCTGCTGCAAACTCAATTAAGCAACCTGCTGTCCCCACCTTTCACCTGTACAGCTGAATGCCTACACCCACCCTTCAAAGAAGCAAAACATACATACTACCCATAAACATTCCAAAATCCCACTCCCCTTAACTTCAACAATATTGTCAAGGCCAAGGCTGTATCTGACTGCAATCAAACCACCATGCCCTACATGAAACCTAACACCTAATGCAATTTAACATACGGAGGTCCCTTCACATGTAGGCACTAACCACTAAAGCCTCAAACCTTATTTACTGTTTAAAATTCTTGATGCCATCAGATTAACCCCATCCACATCTGTGAATTCACATATCTTTGCACTGTCTCATTCCAAACCATTCTTCCCAGTAAAATGGAAAGGTCAAAAGATGCCTCCTCACTGCCTTCGGGGCTTGCCTAACTAATCACTCTTCAAGACCCAAAATCCAACCCCACCTTAGTTGTTATGCCTCTACCTCATCTGTGGATGACCTGAAACTCCCCATAATTAAACCTAAACACCTGCCTCACCAAGCTCCAGACATATGTCATCCTTACTAGTCCCAGCAGTACTCACATACCGAAATGAGCAGATAAAATTGTATCACTACCTGTGACCTCACTCCCTGCAGCTCCCATAGTCAAAAACCCTTTTGCAGCAACATCCATCACCTGCCAAGACCACTTCCTTCGGCTCACCAGCTGATACAAACTCTGTGCTGACACCAACTGTGACCTCATTGTGTAGCACTGCAACAGCTGAAACACCCATCATAGCACCACCATCTGCAAAGAAAAGACAAATGTAAATCATCTGAAATACATAAAACGTTTGAAGACAACCTTCTTTCCCTCCAAATACCCTCAATAAATCCATCTTCCCTTGCCACATCCAAGGCCCTATTATTACTGGGCTAAACCAGTACATAGTTGAGAAAAGTAACCATAAGCTACTGAACTGCAAGAACAACCTATTAATAACTCCTAGCTTAAATCCTCTGTACCAGTTACAACATAATCCTCCAAGTCACAACCTCTCTGCCTTCCAAAGCCCAAACTAAAGTAAAAGAGAAGATATGTATCCCCATTACTCAGCACCCTGACCTTAACTGGGCCCTTGTCCCTGCTATCACATCTCAACTGAACACCCCCCCCCCCCACAATGTGAAACCAATGGCAACGTGGAGCACCTACCACATAACCCATTAACAAATTCAAGTAGGAATGTCCCAGAATGCCACAATGCCATATCTCAGTTATTTATTAGCTCACAATGAGAAGAAAATGCCCCGTGACTGATAATCATGCTATACACCTGTGTGTGAACAGCCATTACCAGGAACAATGTTCTCACCTGTGAGCAAGTCCTTAAACTCACAGCGATGGCTCAACATGAAAGCACCAGTGACATGCCCCCTGACCAAATGTGCTGCCCATGCTATACAGCCACCCAGCCAAGTAAAGCCACAGAGAAAATGCTGCCCAGCCCCACAACATGGAGATGGGGAAGCAACAAAGGGGGGGCTGCGAGATTCATTCCTCTGCACTGCGATCTCATACTTTTTAGAAGACAGAGACACAAATGAAGAATGCATAAAATGTGTGCATGTATGTTCTTCTTGATAAGTTATGAGCACTATATTTTCTACTGGTTAACCTAGTTCAGCAGGGAGACATGAATAATAAGATGACATTGTTAAAACAGTAACTTGTCAGTGTAGAATGCTACACAGGGGTAGTGGCAGTCTGCATCAATATAATGACAGTGAGAGAGGACTGACAGAGTGACAGAAGAATGAGCTACTAGACTGCTGGAATGAAGCTCCCCTCCCCCAACCTACTTTTCATTTCCCTCCATCCATGACTCTGAACTGACTGGTATTTTACTGGAAATATTAAAATAAACAGGTTGCCTCTTAACAGAGGTTAAATTAAACTGGAATGACCACTGTAAGTCAAGATTTGTTTGCCCCTCCCCCACTGGATGCCTCATGTCATCAGCCATGCCATCGGGTGAATTGACCATGAGGAGCAGAGTAATTGTGTCACACACTGCATCACTAGATTATGCAAGCACACACACAATTTTATATCACACCTAACAGTACACCACACATGTGGGGAAGCAACTGTTACCCACGGGTGCCTCGCAACCACAAAAATACCTGAAACCGAACCTACACTTCGGTTTGACCCAAGAATAACTGCGATACCTCCAAAATGATTTACACTTGAAAGAACAGCAGCTGCTAACTGATGTGACTGCTAGTATGAATACAAGCTTCTCATTCTGCCTGCTAATGCACTCACCATACAATGAAATTAATTGAAGATTGATGTCATAAAATAATGACAGACATTTCAGTTTCAAACTTCACACCCTTCCGAAAATACATTCTAAGGCAAGACCTGTTACTCCATCAAATCATCAGTTTGGAAAAGCAATATTTAAAAATGACCCCATTTTAGGCTATTGTCCCCCCAATTATCCATGGATTTGTCCAGATTACTTGTACTAAGATGTTGAGAGATATGAGTCTCACACACACACACACACACACACACACACACACACACACACACACACACACACACACACACACACACACACACACACACACACACACACACACACACACACACACACACACACACACACACACACACACACACACACACACACACACACGCACACGTACACTGGCCTGCAGGCGCACGCATGCATATGACTTCCAGCCTTCCCTATCTGTGTTCTGTCCTGCACACAGCTCATCACAGCATCAATGCTTGAAAAATAATAAAAATGTGAAATCTTTGCATTAGTTGCTACAGTGTGATTCATCACATCACTGCTATCTTATTTTAATGGAAACACCACAAGGAACTTCAGATGCTTAAAGCAAAAGATTGAAATATCTCTGCAACACACCGCCGGGACATTTTGGTCAGTCAAGCTGCAATGAAAGCTAAAGCACTGTTTCTAACATACGCTCTTCAAATCTCCCACTTTACAACAACTAAATTGGAGGAGAGCTACCATGCAGTATTGTAGTTATAATAATCGAGGGGGGGGGGGGCAGTGGCACTGAAGGGAAAGCTTTACCTGAAATAACTCCTTGACAATACCAAGCTTACCACAGATTTCAAATGGGTAATAATGGCACCTTCCACCACTAAAAGCTGCCATCTCCTCTCAACCACGCATTCTCACAAGATACGAACTTAAGCAGCCTTTTCTTCTTACTGCATAAATTAATCTAGCAAAGTTCAATCTTATGGTTGCCATAATCTGACTGCAAAAGTGTAGAGTAGAGAAGAACAGACTGTAACTATTTCTCACACTAACATCTGCCATCGCTCTCAAAGTATCACGGACAAATCTCACCAGAATGCAGGACACTTTAAAATATTAGTGCTATTAGCTTCAGGCAACGACATAGCAAGAAAATGTAAACCAACATACATATTGAAATAAAAGACATCTATAACTGTAAGTGTAATTCATGACCTTATTTACAAAAGAGCAGGAATAACACAGTTTGAGGCAAATAAGATCAGTTCGGTCTCACAAATACCCTCGCTTGTGAACATATGGGTGAATGAAAGCCTGTGAAACAGCCTCTGAACATTTCCTCTGCTGTGGAGAATCCACATTAAACTGCTGCAAGAGAGCAATCACGAACCACCCCGAACAACCATCCCTGCTGCAAACCATCTCTCTTCCCCTCACTTTCTTTTTTAAATATACTCTAAATGCAAACCTAAACCCCCAAAACCATAACCACCTCCATGTCAACCTGCACCACCCTAACATGCCCATCTGCACTATTTTAATATAATTACTACCCACCTCCTCCAAGCACACTTTACTTATCCAAGGCCTACCTGTCCAATGAATTACCTATAGGTCATCTGAGGCGTAAACTTGCAGATAGCAACTTCACACCAAAATATGATTCCTACCCAGATACACTTACATAAAACCCCATTAAGCCCCTGCCTCCCCTTAACTCATTTCTTCCCAACCATCCTTCATTCCCATTTAACCCTTTCATTCCCCCACCTTCTTAATTCCTACTACTCTTTCTATCTAAACCCCACCCGAAGATGTCCCTGGACAAATTGGCTTGGAGCCAAACCTCATTTACACTCCATTTCAAGCTTTATGCACAACCTGAGGGTTGGCTTCCTGCAAGACTGTTTAAGCACAGTAAATGTTACATTTCGAGTCATAAGGTAAGTACGAGTCATACGGTAAGTAGGATATACAAAGTAGGCTTTGAAATTAAACTTCTGAGTACAACTGGTGATATCAAAAGACATGGAGCATTCTATTATTATTATAGACTGTAAACAGAGATTTCCATTCAGTGCTTCACTTAAGCTTTAGATTTGTTTAAAGGAACAGTTTTGTACAACACAGTGGACTGCATAATATACATAAGGCACAGTTTTATGCAGAGCCTAGCACATTGCATAAGCTACATCATTCCAGCAATCATTTTTACTTCCAGAGATGTACAGTTTTGTACAACATAGTACATCACATAATCTACATCTTTATGTAGATGAGTTCCATTTCCCATAGATGTCGGAAGTGTATTTCTAGTTGTTCACTTTTTGTTTTCACTTAATTGTATGGTATTAATGACACACTAAATCACGTACCCATGCTGTTTAAATTAAAAAGGAGTGACTGAAAATCGTGGGTGGTGTGGTGGAGTTGTTGCATCACATCTTGGTTCACCAGAAAACTATGATGCCTTCTGAGCAGAGTTTGCCTGTATCTCACTTAAAATGTTTGCATGGATTTTTACCCAGTTCTTCAATTAATTCATTCCTACATCCCAAAATATGCTGTAGGTGAGTGATAATCTTCCTATTTGCTCAAAGCAATGCATGTTAGGTGTGTCCATGCTGCAAATGGACGGCACTCTTTTTTGAAATAATTTTATTGCCTTGTACCCAAAATGAGATTTGCAGTATATGA
>NC_056741.1:1271632335-1271674835 GCF_019279795.1 Protopterus annectens | reverse complement strand
AGTTAATATAATTAAATCAGCACATCTGATTAATCCACTGAGCCATTCACACAGGTGTGAGATCTATGGAATCATAATTTCCTTAGTGCAAGTAAAATTACTCATATTTTTACCCAGTGGCAACAATGAGAGTGGTGTATGAATATATAAAGACTAATGCCGCTTGTGTTCATTCTAGTAGTGCATTTAACCTATAATGCTGTCAAAGCTCTTTATGCCGATCTTATGCTGATTTTATTCCTTTGAAGATTTCTAATGACTGACCATAAAAAGATATTGACAGATATTGTTCATTGCTTTACTAACAGTCCCACAGTGTTGTAGATAGCTCCACTGTAGCTGTCCCTGTCATGTAGTTACGATATCCAGTCATCCGTCTGTCCCATGTATTTCAAATTCTTCCATCCCTCTGCAGTATAGGAAAGGAATCTGAGAATTCCAGCACCATTTGTGTGATATAGTACTTCAGTTAAAGTAACACTGGCCTGTACCATTTGTGTGATATAGTACTTCAGTTAAAGTAACACTGACCTGTACCATTTAGTTAAAGTAACACTGGCCTGTACCATTTGTGTGATATAGTACTTCAGTTAAAGTAACACTGACCTGTACCATTTGTGTGATATAGTACTTCAATTAAAGTAACACTGGCCTGTACCATTTATGTGATATAGTACTTCAGTTAAAGTAACACTGGCCTGTACCATTTGTGTGATATAGTACTTCAGTTAAAGTAACACTGACCTGTACCATTTATGTGATATAGTACTTCAGTTAAAGTAACACTGGCCTGTACCATTTGTGTGATATAGTACTTCAGTTAAAGTAACACTGGCCTGTACCATTTATGTGATATAGTACTTCAGTTAAAGTAACACTGGCCTGTACCATTTGTGTGATATAGCACTTCAGTTAAAGTAACACTGGCCTGTACCATTTATGTGATATAGCACTTCAGTTAAAGTAACACTGGCCTGTACCATTTATGTGATATAGCACTTCAGTTAAAGTAACACTGGCCTGTACCATTTGTGTGATATAGTACTTCAGTTAAAGTAACACTGACCTGTACCATTTGTGTGATATAGTACTTCAGTTAAAGTAACACTGGCCTGTACCATTTGTGTGATATAGTACTTCAGTTAAAGTAACACTGGCCTGTACCATTTGTGTGATATAGTACTTCAGTTAAAGTAACACTGGCCTGTACCATTTGTGTGATATAGTACTTCAGTTAAAGTAACACTGGCCTGTACCATTTGTGTGATATAGTACTTCAGTTAAAGTAACACTGGCCTGTACCATTTGTGTGATATAGTACTTCAGTTAAAGTAACACTGACCTGTACCATTTGTGTGATATAGTACTTCAGTTAAAGTAACACTGGCCTGTACCATTTGTGTGATATAGTACTTCAGTTAAAGTAACACTGGCCTGTACCATTTGTGTGATATAGTACTTCAGTTAAAGTAACACTGGCCTGTACCATTTGTGTGATATAGTACTTCAGTTAAAGTAACACTGGCCTGTACCATTTGTGTGATTTAGTACTTCAGTTAAAGTAACACTGGCCTGTACCATTTGTGTGATATAGTACTTCAGTTAAAGTAACACTGGCCTGTACCATTTGTGTGATATAGTACTTCAGTTAAAGTAACACTGGCCTGTACCATTTGTGTGATATAGTACTTCAGTTAAAGTAACACTGGCCTGTACCATTTGTGTGATATAGTACTTCAGTTAAAGTAACACTGGCCTGTACCATTTGTGTGATATAGTACTTCAGTTAAAGTAACACTGGCCTGTACCATTTGTGTGATATAGTACTTCAGTTAAAGTAACACTGGCCTGTACCATTTATGTGATATAGTACTTCAGTTAAAGTAACACTGGCCAGTACCATTTATGTGCCTCTCATGATGCCTCCTCCTCCTCCCACTAGCCACATTTTTCTTTTGCTTTACCTATTCATCTTGCCCCTGATAATTCATGGTATCCACATCCTATCCAACTCATCATGTCTCTCTTCCAATGTGTACATCTCATGTTCTCAGATTCCCTTCGCATTTCTTTCATCAGATTGATGGGTCTTAATTCTAAATTGAGCACATATTTTCTAAGATCTTACTATTTTTTCTTTGTATGCCTACTTGAGTTGGACAATGTGCTTCTAGACGCCATCTTATCAGTGCCCTCTGCAATGCTGAGATCATCGCCACAGTTTCTGTTACCAACTCATTTTCCATTTCGTTACATGAATTAGCACACCCAGTTGTAAGGTCTTGTAAATTACCCTCAGAAAAAAATCTTAACAGTATTTTATCATTGTTAAATTCTGTGCATTTTAGAATGAAATATTAAAATTACAGTCTAAATTCTTAATTCGAGGTTAGCAAAAAAAGCTAGATAACCCCTTAAAATGCAGTTCTTAAAAATATGTACTGAAAAACATTAAAAAAAGGTCTGGTTTATGAATTCAGTGAATTAACCTTTTTGATTATAGTTACTGGACATTTCCAATTCATGGTTACTTTTTCAGAAAAGAAAAAAAAAATAAGAGCTACTCCCCCTCATGAAAATGTCACTGACAATTGGACCTTGAGTCATGTGAAGGTTTGTGCTAACTGCAGCTATCAAACATCTTAGCAATCTGTTGCAGTGGTAAGGAAGAAGATGGGGTGACTGCGGAACACTGGGACAGGTCACAGTATGGCTGATGTACTACTGGCACTGTAACATCAGGAGGAGAAAACAAAAGTAAGCAGCTGTAGGTGAGAAGCACACACTCTGAGGTATGCACCGGGGGATGAAGCCTCCTGCAGTTTTAGTATCACTTTCATCTAGGAAAGTAGGTTAAATATTTTGTTCTTTAACAACATTTATTAACTAAAAGTGCTGGTTCCATGGTAGAACCAGAATGTGCGCCTTTCATTTTGTTCATCTGAGACACAGTGGTAGCTGCCCTGATTTCTGCAGTGGATTGCTGATTTGTAGCCTCCTGGTTACATGGCATCTCCAAGGGAAGCTATGAATGAGAGCAGCATTCTGGTTAAATGTAATATGTTCATATGTTGTTAATTGCCCAAACTGATTTTTTTATACAACTGCTCAATTCGGCATTGTAATTTTTTATATGTATGTTTGTATTTTTTAACTATATCTGTATGGAAACTCTGAAGTTTACTTGCCTTTACAAGTTATTTAATTGTTCAAGATAATAACATGTTCTTGGAGCTTTTCTCCCTAGGCCTCCACTGAAAATGGACTCGTATGGCCTAGTGGACTATCCTGGTAATCAAATGCCAATACATAAATAAATGAAATGGAAATTTCATGGCTGGTGGGTAATGGTGAGTATAATGCTACTGAGCACCAAACTTCATGAAATGGAACATAAACTAAATTTAAAATTAGTTCCTGAAGATATGTGGCATGACTGAATATTGTGTGAGAAACATCAAACAGTATTAGATATACATACAATGACACAAGAAATTAAGTACATTAGTACATAGTGATTAAACCAAGCCACCCACAGAAATGTCTTTTTATTATTCACTGAAATGTTATGGTTCCTTGAACCTATGGCATGTTTCCCTACTATGTACAAACAGACAGGAAGAGAGTGAGAGAGAATGAGAGAGAGAGAGAGAGAGACAGAGACAGAGACAGAGAAAGACAGAAAGGCAGACACCCAGATGGACAGACAGACACAGAGACAATAGGAGAAAGAAACAGCTGGTGTGTGCGTGTGTATGCCAGTGGCCAAAAAAAGACATTACCTATTTTGTGCACATCGCTAAGCCTTTATTTAAGAATTCCTTTCAATCACTGACATGGAATTAATAATTAGCTTATCAAATGAACTTGCAGGTAGATGATGAGCACAAAGGTATAACTATCATTTCTGCTTATCCCAAGGATCTGTTGTTGTTCTGCTGATTTTTGCCTACTGGTGTTCTATTTGTGGTCAATAGATGTACTAATGATGACTGGGGTGCTTTGGCACAGTGTTCTTTGAAATGAAACAGTATTTTGAGGTGCTACTTGAAAGAGCCCCCCAGTAAAAAAACAATAATGCAAATACTACTGTCCATAGGCACTCGAGTTTGCTTACAGATATCACGCTTTGCTAACAAGGACAAAGAGCAAACACTGTTATTTGTCCAGAGGAAAAAGGTACATCTTGCAATGATGTAAAAGCATTAGTTAAAATGTATCATAAAGATGGACTGCAGAGCAACAGCACAGGTAAAATTAATTGCACTGAGCTATTATAAAAACAAGCATAAGCTCTCTCACACTCGTGATCATCACAACCATTTGATGAAACACCATACCTCTCAACCTCTTAGAGCTACAAATCTGGACAAAGCCATAAGCAAAAGTGGGACAAAGCCCCAAAAATAAGGACAATTTTTAAATATTGTTCTTACAAACTTAGAAAGTTGAGAGAATAATAGGTTTTGCATTAGTATTAATTTTCTGAATGGTTTGAAGTCTGAAATATAAATGCCTTTCATTATTTCTTAACTTCATTCTTTAATGACATGCCACTAATTTGCCAGAAAACCACAAGTGTTTGAAAAACATACCAAAAAATATGACAAAAATCTGGCCATTCTGTGAAAATGTGTACAGGTGAGAGTTATGTGAAGCACACAGAACATGAAAGTGGTTATGCTGCTTTTGCAGCAGCTTAATAAAATAATTGTACCTGTGTTATTGTTGTGCAGTCCATCTCTTTGATACATTACTGACCTATTTCATTGTAGTGCTGTTTACCTGTTTCTTAAAATGCATTTTGTTTCTTTATAGTTAGGCCTGCTGGTGGTCAGTATATGCCTCTTAATCAGCTGCTTCCTCTTCACATGTAGCAAAATGCAGGTTCTGCCCTTTCAAACATTGTGTAGCTCCATTAATTGCCATAGTGGTAGGATGCTTTTTCTACCACACAAAGTACTTTCCATTCAGTGTGCCTTTTAGTAAGTCATAGCTCTTGATAAGTGTTGTTGCATATCATATTCTGTGATTTCTGTTCCATTCAGACGAACAAATCATTCATCTATTCTTCGGTATATAATGCAAGTACTAAAGCTCGTCTTCAGCTGTACCTTGGCATGGACTTTTCAATCTTTCTCCCAAGTTCCTCTCATTCAAAAATGTCCTGCCCTTACCAGGGCATTACCTTGTTGTATCAGCACTCTTGATTTCCAGATATGGAACCTCATTACTACTTCCATACCTGTTTCTGCTTCAAAGAGGCTTCTAATGTAGCCTTCGTACTATTACAGCTGCTGTTGAGTATATCTGTCTTCTACCGAAGCACTACATGTTGAACAATTTTTAAAGCTATATCTTTCCAAAGAACTTTTCTGTTAAGAGGAAGAGTTGTTGTTTGTATGCCACTGCAAGTATAGCACAGAGAGAAATGCATCATGACTGGCAAAAGAAAGACAAGCTTATAAGCACAACAAAAGAGAATGCATAGTATGTGTCCTTGGCTCTTCTGTCTTTTAAACAGCATTCGCACAGTTCAAGATCACTGTAAGATACTCATCTGGAAAAGACAATTCTATATTATTGACTTCATAAATATGAGATGACCACATCCATCTTTATAAGCTTTAGTATTGTAGATATCAAATAAGATCATATAGTTAATGGCTGTAACACTGAAGACAGAATAAAGCTGATGATCTGTAACTATCCATCACCATGAAGATGACTGCATTATAATATATTAGGTTGTACTTTATTCTATGTGTGTGTGTGTGTGTGTGTGTGTGTGTGTGTGTGTGTGTGTGTGTGTGTGTGTGTGTGCAAGTATGTGTGTGTATTTAATAATGCACTAGATGTTGAGCATGATACAGACAATGCTACATACCCAGGAGGCTATTAATGCATTATTCCAAGCAGTGAGTACCTCACAGTCCATTGGCATGTAGTAATATCTGTACCATTGCACATCCCAAGTGCCTTATTGAACCTGTAATGTGTACATTGCATTTTTGATGTCTGAATTTTACATTTAGTAGTTTATGTATGACATACATTTGCTAATGTATTTTAATATTCAATATTTCTTCCACCCGTATTAATTACTGTGCAGGATTAGAAGTTTTTAACTGTAGAATTTTGGTGTGAAACTTTCATTTAAGGAACTCTTCTGGCAAACTGCTGCATACAATTGTACGTTTCCATTTATAAACAGGTGCCAACAATACAGAATACATCAACAGCAGTCCTACAAATACTGCTAACTTTCGGAGAACACAAGTATTTTGAAGTTAACCTAAAATCATCATAAAATCATTAATTTTTAATGCAGCATGAAATCTATTTGTATGAGGTAGTCACATAAACAGTGTACTTATGAGTTAAAGGGTCCTTGTTACATGAAAGCATATATGTGACTTGGAACTAAGCAGTAGCAGAACCTCAGGCTGCTAGCTAGATATTTTCAGCTGTTAAACATTCATAAGTTTAATACCAGGGTACAGGACTACCACAGCTCTCCTAAACTTTACCAGTACTGACAGCCTAGTCAGAGACAATGGCCAACTGCCTTTACCAGTACTGAAAACCTAGTCAGAGAAAATGGCCAACTGCCTTTACCAGTACTGAAAACCTAGTCAGAGACAATGGCCAACTGCCTTTACCAGTACTGAAAACCTAGTCAGAGACAATGGCCAACTGCCTTTACCAGTACTGAAAACCTAGTCAGAGACAATAGCCAACTGCTTTCTGCTGTGTTTCTGAATCTGTCCAAAGTCTCCAATGCCATTTTCCATAACTTACCTCTAAAACAACTCTCTTCAACTGGAATATAAAATGCCAATGCATCTATTAACTGGTTCTCCAGCTGCCTCTCCAACTGATTTCAGAGTGTAAAATGGAATAATTCCTACTCATCCTTCCTACCAGTCAGAACAGGTGGTCCCCTAATTTCCATACTGGGGCCACTGCTTTTCAACGTATTTACCAGCAACCTACACTACACCAAATGTCAAGCATCCCTCATACAATATGCAGATGATGCTACTTTAATCTGTATTGCCAGTAACCCAATTACTCTAAAACACACCACCTAAGCATCATTTGCATCTGTTGATAGCTGAATCAATAATTCCCAGATTCTACTCAGTCCAAAAAACAAAGTTGCCATTATTCCATCCAAAAGCCCTTAAACACAAACAAAAATTCTCATTTACAGCCTCTGATAACACCCCTATAAAAGTCATCCCCCATAACAAGCCACTAGCATGAAAATGAATGATAAGTTAAAGTTTGACTTACAAGTGTAACAAGTTATCAAAAAAAAAAAAATCTCACTATAAAACAAAAAAATACTTGACTGTTTCATCCAGGAAACTCCTGGCCTCTGCACTTTACTATATGGCTCCCCAGTACTGCTTAACCTTTAAGCTTCCATCCAAAATAAAATAAACCAGTGCTACAATAAAGTAGCAACATTTGCCACTAACTGGTCAAACAGAACCCATCATTGCTTAGCCCTAAAACAGCTTGACTAGCTTGAATCACCCAAGCAACTCACTTAACACAAAGCTATTCCTAGTACACCAATTAATTTACAAACCAAAACAAAGCAAAGCCCTACTAGACTTATTGCATACATATACCCCTGCTGGGCCACTTTGATCTGAAAAAAAAAGTGCTCCTCACTGCCTACTAACCACACCTGCCAGCAGGAACCTCTGTCTCTTCCAGCTATGTAGCACACTGCTGGACCTCTATCCCCATATCCCTTAAACATAATAGTAACCTGCACCTGCACAACCCTCAAAACAGATGTGTGACCACCTACTTAGTATAACTATGCCTTTCTCACTCGGAACCACCTAACGGCCCCATGTCTTAGCAGGTAGTAGTGATGTGACATCCAAAGATGCTGTCACTTTAATGATACCGTACTAATAATGTATGCTCTGCTACCCCTTCAGCTGAGACGTATTACTATTTCCTGTCTACCATCGCTCCATTCCATTATCACCTCTCTAATACTAATTGACTCTCTCTTTCCATGTCTTTAATTTTCTCTCATCCACGTTACTCCTCCTCCTCATCTCATTCGGTTACTCTCTCTATTCTGGCAGTAGAATCCTTTGTTATTTCTCACCTCCATATAGCCAGCATTTCGAATAACTATATATCAGTTTACTCTACAGAGGCTATCTACTTCTGCAAAGGTTCTTGCTACTTGCTGTACATATTGTATTCTTGATCACAATTCCTCCTAGTGATATTCTGTAAATGAATTTCAATATTCTGTAAAATTAATTTCAATCTGTTGTGGGGGCTCTTATCCCTTGTATGCAAGGCACACTGCAATCTATTTTAAAGTGTTTTATTTGTTGCAGGGCTTTTCTCCCCTTGTATACGACTACTTATCAGAAGTTACAAACTTCATGACACCCACGCCGATGGGAACTGAAAGTTCGACTGCTGAGTCCTACACTAAGGCACTATACAAGCACATCCACTCATGCATGAATTGTGCCATCCCAAATAGAACCAAGATGCTCTCCTCCAAAAAAAGGAAGCCAATCTGGTGGTCCCCTGCCATAAACAAACCTTACAACAAAAGGAAGAAACTGTTGCAGAAAAGAGGAAAATCCCAGGATGCAAAAAACTCCCTTACCAGCCTCAGTAAGAAGCTGAGATCCCTCATAAAATCCTCCAAAGCTAGTTACGAAAATAAAATTGCCAAAGATTCCAAAGACAACCACAAGGCATTCTATAACTATGTCAAGAATCTAAATGGCAATGCTCAGATCTGCTCTGAGCTACAACAGAATGGCATTAAAAATACTGATCCCAAGGATATTCCCAGTATCCTGGCAGATTGAGTCAGTGCCAACGTCACCCCACTCTCATCCCCTAAATGGCCCATCTCAATACCGGAAGATTGCCAAATTCTGGTAATAATGGCCACACAGGTAAAAAACGCACTCTCCAAAGGTAAGAATACAGCATTCATGGGACCAGATGACATCCTGGGCTGTGTACTACATGAACTACAAAATGAACTGGCACCTCACCTAAGTGTCATGTTTAATCATACCCTCACCTCAGGCTTCGTGCCCACTGAGTGGCGCACAGCTACAGTTATCCCACTCCACAAGGGGGGATCCACCTTGGATCACAGGAACTACTGCCCCATCAGTCTGACGAGCCTGATCTGCAAGGCCATGGAACATATTACCATGGAACTTATAAACAAAGACATTGGCAACCTTAAAACAACTGGACCCCACCCAGTTTGGATTCGTGAAGGGTTGATCTTGTCTCCTGAACCTGATTGACTTCTTCGAATCAGTCTCCAGAGTCGTGGACGAGGGTAAGGCAGTCCACATAGCCTATCTGGATCTCGCCAAGGCCTTTGACACCATCCCCCACTCTGGAATCATAGATAAACTTACTAAGCTGGGCATTAATCCCTACATCACCCGATGGGTTGCCAACTGGCTTACTGACAAAACCCACATTGTAAAAGTAGCTGACTCCAAATCCAGCTCCAGACAAGTGACAAGTGGCATACCTCAGGGTTTAGTCCTGGGAACTCTCTTGTTTGGCATCTACTTCTCTGAAGTACAGGCCAACACTAAGGGACTCTGGCTAACAAAGTCTGCAGATGACTGCAAACTGGGAGCCATTATTGAATCCCCAAATGATGTGGATACTCTACAAAAGGGCCTTACAGAAACAGATGCTTGGTGCCAGAGCCATGGGCTCAAGCTCAATGCCAAGAAATGTATAGTTATCCCCTTTGGGAAAAAACATGTACCCATAAATTACCACATAGGTGGCAGTACACTAAACACTGAAAGAGACTTAGGGACACAGATGGACAGTGGTCTCACCTTCAATAACCACATCACCACAACAGTCAGGAAATCCTTCTATGTGGCACACCTCATCACTAAGGGCTTTTCATCCAGAAAAAAGGAGGTCATTGCCCCACTGTACTCATCCCTCATTAGACCCATTATAGAATACAATGCCCCATTTGGTACGTACCTCTCAAGACATCTGCAACAACTGGAAAGGCTGCAGAAATACCTCACTAAAAGAATCACAGGCCTAAAGCAGATGCCCTATGCTGACCGCCTTAAAAAACTCCAGCTATACTCTGTTGCATATTGTCTACTCTGAGGCGATCTCTGCTTAACATACAAAGCTATGTCAAACCCAGAGCTGTTGGACATGCTACACTTAAAGAAATCCCAATCCCTCAGAGCCACATGCTCCAAGAATCTAAACCTTGTCATCACAATAAACAAAACAGGAGGGATAGGTTCCTGACCCAGAGACTCCTAAGACTCTGGAATAGACTGCCCATACATGTCAAGCAGTGGGCCTCTTTAGCCCTCTTCAAAAGGAACCTTGATGATTGGATGGGAGAAAGGCATTTCATCCTGGGGATCACGTTAGCCACCCTGCTAGACAGAGGTCCAGGAAATTAAATAGTATGGAAAGAAATAGCCAGGGAATTGTTATGGCTAGGCTTGTATAGGCCCTAGGGCTGATAGAAACAACTCTGATCCAAAACAATACCAAAACAGCAAAATCTTCAGAACGAAAAACAGGAACCAAAGTCAAATCCAAAAGCAAATTCTTTATTCTCCAGCGCCTCGGTGTAACCACCTTTCAAGAGTATACATTCTCACTGAAAGAATGGATATATATATACTCATAGCAATTAATTAAACAATTAATTAAACAATTATGTTCAAAAAAGTTTTAAAGCAGACACCTCCAGTTTTATTTCATTATTCAGTCCACAGGGTGTCATTGTATTGTATTTCAAAATAAAAATAATTTCCTTATATTGTAAGTTATATTTCAAAGCATTTTCATCATTACAAAGACATTTCACACTTTCTAAAACTGTTCCTGTTAAAAATGAAGCATCACTATTATGATAAACACTAAAATGTGTGGCAATAAATTTATTTTCCCTTTTATGTCTTATGTTTCTAATGTGCTCACCTAGGGCTGATAGCCTAGTACCAGCCTATGAACCTATGAACCAGTCCTGCTCCTTGACTATTTATTGGTAGACCGGTTGTAAAACAGAGGTCACTATGCACATCTGTTGTTCTGCTTTGATGCTTATGAAGAGCCATACTGATTATACTAAGAACTGGATGGCTAAAGATGACAGAACGAAGGCAATGAAAATTGTACTGATGTTTGTCTGACTCCATGGCATAGAGAGCTGCGGCCCTGCTTGTGATTCAAATATCCTGAGTTCAATTTGAGGTAGAGACAGTGGAAGAGATAGGCAAGGATAGGTGGGGTGGAAAGCAGCAGTCATAGGCTTGCCGAGTCTCTGAGGGTTGGAGGGAGGACGAGGTTTCTACATGCCATCAAGCATCTTGCGGTAATGGGGCAGTGGTTTAATTGCAGGGCAGATAGATATTGAATTTGGCAAATTGGGGAGTCTGGAGCCATTTGAAACAATGTTTGATGAGAGACATGAGATCAAGCAGCCCCATCCATCTTGAAGCATGATAAAATTCCTGGTGTACAAGTGCCTGAATATATGACACTGCTGGGTTTCTCTGCTCTGTGTTTCCCAATTCTCCTTCCCCACCCACCAATGGCAGTGGCAATTCTGCCATCAGAAGGTAATATTGGACACAGTTAAGTTAGGAACAAGTGAGCAACACCAAACATCTGATGGTCAGTTGAAAAAATATGCAAAGCTGCAACAAGAAGTACTGTTTAACTTTATTAATTTGTTAACACTTATGTATCTTTTTTTTTTATGATTATGTCAGGAAAAAGAGAAAGAAGGCAGGTTTAGCTGATGGTGTGGTTGTTGCTTTGATATAACTGGGTTTCTGTAATACGTTTTATTGCCATTTTAATATGCGCTTATATTTATGCAGTATGTCATTTTTGTATAAAATATCTCCAAGTTTACCTCTTAGGTCAAACAAGGCCTAACAAAAGCCTTCTACTACATTTATGTGTGTGTGTGAGTTTACCTTTGTAATTTTACTCCTTGGTTATAGTGGCTGGTTTTCTGGCCCCTGCTGTTCTGTAGACTATTGGTATTCATAGTCCTGCCCTCTATTGGTGGATAGCAGTATTCCATGAATAGTGGTGCTACTCAGATATGCAGCTGTAGTCAGTGTATGTAATTAGTGCATACTATGGAAGCATGGAGGTGTTTTGGTAAACATAAATCCTCATGGCAAAAGCATAACTTACTTAAGGCACAAGTTTTTAGGGGGTAGAGTTACTATGAGGATAAGGTGTATTACTCCGATTCATAGAAGTAAATGTAAAAAGGGCCTATAGAACCCTGAAGTTTCATGACTATTGTTTAACAGCACCATGGATAAGCAGAGATATGGAGGAATGTAAAGTAGATACAATATGTGCAGCAACTCTTTTTTACAATGGACTTGCGTACAGTGCAAGTATTTGACTGTGGATTGCAAGAACATTTCATTAGCATACACCACTAATTTCTCATTTACATCCCATTATACTTAATTTGCTTACAGTAATTGTTAATGGCCCCTATGAATTGCTGCCTTGCTATGTTCACTCTCAGACTTCGTATATACAGTACCACATTTGCACGATGACTATGAATACTGGCCTTAGTCTTTTATTCCAGTTATTCACCTCCTGATCATGCTTGCATTGCTTCATTTCCTGTTCGAGAGATTTAACCCCAAAAGTTTATTTTTTACCCTTTTGGTACCTTCTACTGTTCCTGATCAGGTAATATACATAAACTTTAGTTTTTATTCATTTACTACTGTAAAATGTGTTTAATTTGTGTCATAATTCATGCTTGTGTTTTTTTATTACTACTGTCATGTAGAGTAAGTAATATATTTGAAATGACAGTGTGTTTCTGGTGCTTGTTGTTATTTTTTATTGAATTCACTGTTTTTAGAGTCATTCATAGATATTCCATGGTACTGAGACTTTTGACCATATTCACCTTGCCAATACCTTTCCTCTGGCTGTGCCTCCTTTCTGCAGGAGGGCCTTACGAGTCAATACTAAGTTAAATTTGTGGATACCCACCCAGTCATCTAGGTTACATCTGAAGGAAGTCACACTGCTTAACATGAAGGGGAAGTTTAAACTACAGGTTTGGGAGACACTGGGTTATAACCTGGCTCTCCAGCATGGATAGAAGAAAGGATAGATGGAAGTTTCTCTGTTCACTGTGAGAGATGGAGTTTTGAGCAGCCTATCTGTCCCTGGAGGAGTGGTTTCAGCCCAGAAATTAGTAGTTTATTGGCCATTTTGAGCTAATTTCTATCTCTTTCATTTCCCTGCTATAAAACCCGCATTTATGCAGTTTTGCGCACCGGGCAGTGCCGGTTAGCTAGGGTATAACTATTCCCGGTTCCACAAAGTCTACTCTTTAATTTTTCCCTTGGAACTAGATAAACTTTCAACTTAAACACTCAAACCATTCACTTCTCATCCCGGCGCTTGCTCAAAACACATAGCAAGCACTAATAAACCTTAGCACTAGACCCCCCCCCCTATACTGTAAAGAAGGACAAGGGTCTCTATTCGACCTTACCAGCCAATCAGTAAAACAGTTCACTGTACCTATCCAGGCATGTCCAAAAGGCAGTTTCAGGTGTACTCTCCGGTCCAACTGGTGAATCTGGGCATTTTGAGGCAATGTTACAATTGCCTCATGTACACATACAACCTTCTCCTCCTTCCACCAAACACTAATACATGCGAGAGATGCAATTATATGGCCAAACTGTAGGCTAAGCTCTCTCAACCCAAGACTGGACCAGGCAGTCAAGAGGAGAAGGGAATTACTTGCAACACACCACCAGTCTCACATAGACCTATGAAACCAGCATCGGCAAAAAACACACATAAATACACAAAAACATACTCGGAGGCTCTAAATAAAAATCTGCAAAAGCAACAGAGACCACCAAAGCAGACATCCAAGCAACCTCCACTCCCCCAACACAAACCATGAAACACATACTTCACAAAACCAGTGTGCCATGCAATCACAGCCCTTAAGGCAAAATAACATACCCAACACACTAGTAATAGGTGACTCTATAGTCAGGCACACTGACATCCCACTCACTAGGCTGAACAAGGAGAAGGTTACTGTTAGCTGCGTGTCAGGTGCCAGGATCCACCACATAACACAAGCACTCCGGTCACACCAGAACAAGTACAAATATGACTCTGTCATTGTCCATGTTGGTGTGAATGACCTGAGCCATACCTCCCTGGACTACATGGAAAGAGACATGGAGGAGCTCTCTGATCATGTAGCCTAGGCTGGTATGACCCTGACCCTGAGTAGCATCCTGCCCTCACCAAGAATGATACCACGGTATAGAGAAAAGATTATCAATTTAAATAACTGGCTAAGCTTCTGGTGTCATTCAAAGGGGATCCAGTGTCTGTCTGCCTGGGATGACATGTTCGACAAGCCACGCTGCTTCGCTAGAGATGGCATGCACCTGTCACCCTTAGGCTTTCGAATACTGGCCAAGGCTCTTGCCACCCACATAGTGCATTTTTTAGGCAAGGCTCAAAAGACAAACTCTCCTCCGTAAATAGCACAAGTAACAAAAAACTGAGGGTAATGCTACTCAATGCCAGAAGTCTAAACCTCAAAATGCACGCACTCGAGGTACTCCTCAGTATGGAGAAAATCGATATATGTGCAGTAACAGAAACCTGGTTTAAGGCTCCAGAGAGCACCCCAGCACTACCAGGCTACAACTCATACCATACATTTCAGCCACAAAACCTGGACCGAAATACAAAAGGCGGGAGAGTATCCATATTCATCAAGGATACCCACACCTCCAGGTTAGTGGCACAGCATGATGCTTCAGAGATCATCCACGTGCAACTAACAATGGGCAAAACTGCTTTTCAAATTATAACTTGCTACAGATCACCCACCATGTCCCAGGACCCCCACTCCGCATTCCTGGAAACACTGGGAAACATAAAGGTCCGACCAAACACCCTGATATTGGGTGATTTCAATTACCCAAACATTAACTGGGAGAAATACTCAAGTACAAACTCCCTTGCCCAACATTTCCTAGAATTTATAAACTCAAATGCCCTGGATCAACTGGTCAACACCCCCACCAGAGGTGACAACATATTGGACCTGGTCATCACCAACATGGGCGACCGGTGTTCCACACCAGAAGTCAAACCCTTGTTGGTTAGATCTGACCATAAACTAATCACTCTGGATATCCACATTCTGCCACCACCCCTGGTCAAAGAAACCACTGTGAAAAACTTTTCAAAAGCAATCTTCACGTTACTTAAGACCAAGGTGGGAAGTTTCAAAGCCCCCATGCTAAAGGATAATGCTGTCCAAGCTGCAAAATCCTTTACTAATGCACTCTACAGGCACCTACAAGAATGCATGGATCATGCTATCCCAAACAAAACCAAGACTCACTCCTTCAAGAAAAGGAAACCAGTCCGGTGGACCCTTGCCATAAACAAGCTATACAATAGAAGGAGGAAACTAGTCAGAAAAGAGTAAAATCCCAAGAAGGGAAGACATCCCTGATCAGTATCAGCAAGAAACTACGTTCCCTCATAAAATCATCCAAGGCTAGCTTAGAAAGAAAAATTGCCATGGACTCCAAAGATAACCACAAGGCATTCCTTAGCTATGTCAAGAATCTAAGTGGCAATTCTCAGATCTGCTCAGAGTTAGTGCAGAATGGCACAAAATATACTGAACCGACCAATATAGCCAACATCCTGGCAGACAGGTTCAGTGCAAACTCCACCCCCCTCTCACCCCCAAAAGGGCCCATAACTATAACAGAAAAATGTAGTGCCCCTGAAATCACAGACACTCAGGATAAAACAGCCCTCTCCAAAGCCAAAAACACACCATTAATGGGACAAGACGGTGTCCCTGGCTGTGTCCTACATGAGCTCAAAGATGAAATAAGCCCTCACCTAAACACACTGCTTAAACTCAGCCTCTCCACAGGCTATGTGCCCACAGAGTGGTGCACAGCAATGGTTATTCCACTCCACAAAGGTGGAGCCACAGTGGACCCCTAGAACTATTGCCCTATAAGCCTGACTAGCTTGGTCTGCAAAGCTATGAAGCACATCATCATGGGTCTCATTAACAGAGGCATTGGGAACCTCCAAACACAGGACCCTACCCAGTTCAGCTTTGTTAAGGGCAGATCATGCCTCCTAAACCTGGTCGACTTCTTTGGGACAGTTACCATGGCTATAGACGAGGGGAAAGGTGGTTCACACAGCCTACCTAGACCTCGCAAAGGCCTTCGACACCATTCCCCACTCAGGAATTATAGACAAGCTCACCAGCCTGAACATAAACCCCTACATCACGAGATGGGTTGCCAACTGGCTCACGGACAGAACCTACATGTTAAGAGTTGTGGGAGCTAGATCTGACTCTAAACTGGTTACAAGTGGCATTCCCCAGGGCTCAGTCCTAGGACCCCTCCTGTTTGGCATATACTTCTCAGAGGTACAGACAAGCACAGGAGGACTATGGCTGACCAAGTTCGCAGACGACTGCAAGCTAGGGGCTATAACTGACTCTCTGACTGACACAGACATCCTCCAAAAGGGTCTCACTGAGACAGATACCTGGTGTCAAAACCATGGCCTCAAGCTAAATGCCAAAAAGTGCATAGTCATCCGCTTTGGAAAAAACAAAGTACCCACAAACTATCACATAGGTGGTAGCCCCCTAAATATGGAAGATGTAGTAAGGGATCTGGGGACCCAAGTAGATAGTAATCTCTCCTTTGATAATCACATTGCCAGAGTGGTTAGAAAATCCTTCTATGTGGCCCACCTAATCACTAAAGGGTTTGCATCCAGATCGAAAGAGGTCATTGGGCCCCTCTACACATCAGACCCTTCACAGAGTACAATGCCCCATTTGGGATGTACCTTACAAGACACCTGCAACAACTGGAAAGACCAGAGAAGTACCTCACCAAGAGGATCACTGGCCTCAAGCAGATGCCCTATGCAGCTCGACTGAAGAAACTCCAGCTGTACTCAGTTGCATACCGCCTACTCAGAGGTGATCTCTGCCTGACATACAAGGCCATGTCCAACCCAGAATTGATGGACATGCTCCACCTAAAGAAAACCATATCCCCTCGAGCCACACGGTCCAGGGATTTAAACCTCACCACAAAAATAAATAGGACATGCTGGAGGGATATATTCCTGTCCCAGAGACTTGCCATGCTCTGGAACAAGATTCCAATCTACATTAAGCAGAGCTCCTCGCTAACCCTCTTCAAGAGAATCCTTGATGAGTGGATGGGAAACAGAAAGTTTACCCCAGGGATCACTTCAATGGCTCTGCTGGACAGAGGCACAGGGAACTAATCTAAGGGGGTGCGAAAGCCAACACATTCCGGCTAGGCTTATAAATGCCTTCGGGCAGATAGCCTAGTACCTACCTATGAACCTATGTTTTTATTTTTTCACTGGTAAAGATTTATGTCTCTTGTTTTAGTATTGTTGAAGACATTGGACTTGCAGAGATACAGGAGGTGGGGGCCAAACAATTTTGTAATGGCAAGATAAGCAAAACAATGAACTTCCAGCCTCTCTTCATAGCCCAGGGACACTAGGCCTGTCATCATTTTGTTAAGAAACCTTTTTGGGCCTTTTTAATTCTTCGATACTTTTAGATTGTTACATTCTAAAGAGGGCATTGTGCTATATAATTGGGATAAACAATGTTGAGTATAAGGGATTGATTACCTCTTTAGACCTTCATGATATTCCTTTGGTAAATAATTGGTTTAAATACAAGACTTTTCTGAAAACCATTGTCTCATGATAGTGAAAAGAAAGGAGATATCAACCCAAGTACTCTCTTCCCTAACTACATTTTAATTTTGTAATGGTATATTGTCTATACAGTGTTATAAGGGGAGGGGTTATCTACCAAAAGTGCTGATAATATTCTTTTTAGCATTTAGTTTGACCCCATTTTGGTACACCAAAAGTTCACAGAGAGTTCATGCTGGAGGGTTAAGGTTTCATAAGGTAGCTTAACAACATAAGTAAATACTAAAATGGAGAGGTCCCAACAGTGAGCCCTGAGGGGCACCACTGGTCACTTTCATACTTTCCGATGAGGTTCCTGCAGCTTGCACTGTGTGGCCTGCTGTTTTTCAGTTTGTTATCCAGCTTATCACATATAGGTTGAGAATTGTGTTGAAAGCCTAGGCCGCCTAGCACAGGCCAAGATATGCAGCATCCACTACATGGCCACTCTCTACAGCATCAGTAAAACCTTTAAAGAAGTTTACCAGATTATATAGGCAGTATCTACCTTTCATGATTTTTACTTTTAAAGTTTTTTGTTTCTTTGTTTGTTTTTGATAGTAGCCCCCCCCCCCCAGGTAAATGACTTTTCAAGATGGTTGCTCTTTGTTTGATTTTTAAAGTCTGTGAAAAAGAAAGAGTCTATGACTGAAAGTGAGGTATATGAAGCCTGCACTAATTTTCTACCATACATTAGAACAGATACACAGGCAGCTAATAATATGATTCGTCAGCATACCTTGCCCTTTTTATATATACACTTTAGAGCAGCCAATCAGCAAACATATTTCAAGGATACTTTAGATTCCTAGATAAAATCCATCCATACATAAGGAGAACATGAAAACCTATCAATTGTTGACTTTATATTTCAGATTTAGCATCAGTGAATAAGATAAGAGTAAATATTATTTCAGGCAGTATGTTCACTTTGGAAGGGAGGCATGAGTTATTTATTGATCAGCTCATACAGTGAAGAGAGAAGTTTGTGCTACCTTCATAGGGAATTGCATGTTCTTTGGTGTAAGTTTTTTAAAATCGCTGGTTGGCACAGATACAAGATTGCACAGTGCTTTTCAGTACATATTTATATCTCTGCATAACTTTTGACATAATTCTTTCCAGTTTTCCAAACTGAAAATTCAGCACCTGTAATCATAAAACTGTATGTGCAGAAGGTACATAATTTGTTACAGAAATGCAAACCCAATCAAACAAAATGGATTTAGTTACACTTAAACAAGATCTAAATAGAATTAAAGTTGTTTATCCCAGACTGTCTCAAATTGAGTTGGCATTTTGAGTGTAAATGCAGGAAAAATCACCAGCTTTTATTGTACATGACTCTTTACAGATGCTATGGCATTAATCTGCTGTGCAGTCAATGTCTATAGGTGTGGATTGTTTGTTTAATACTGAAATTCAGAATCACCTCAGTTTGTGGATTTCTGGTAATGATAATCTCAGTGTATCAGAAAATCCATTGTACTGAATAAAAACTGCAAGTAACATTCATTGCTAAACATTCTTTCTAAATATGACTTTTATTTCATAAGGAATACACATCTCAGTCTGATTTTACTAGGAAAAGTGAAACAACAGTTGAAAACTGTTACTGTTTAACTGTGTGCAGACAGAGGATATACTTGGTTTATAAATTTAGGACATACATTAAAGCAAAATTATACACAAAATGGTTTAAATGCCTCGCTAGGACTTGAAAAATGTTGACCAAAATATGGAATTGTAATTATTCATGTGTTTCTTTTTGCTATGATTTTTTTCTTAAGATGAATCATTCTTATTGTCTATGCCACAAGTATAACCCCATGGTCAAAGGTGTGAACTTCTTTACTGGGTGACAAACCAGGAGTAACTGTTGATGAACTAGGCAGGTATTCCTGGTTTGTCAGCAGTTACTCCTGGTTTGTCACCAGGAGTAACTAGGAGTAACTGTCGATGAACCAGGCAGGTATTCTACAGAGACATTTAGATGTATATCTCTGAATATTTTTGTTCAAGAATTCTGGACAATAGCAAAACTAATTGGGGGGAGGTCAAAAGCCCAAAATCAGGGACAATTTTAAATGTTAGGATCAAAATGAAAGAGAATGCATATTATAGAGCAGCAGTTTTTGTATCTACATGCATTTTCGGGACAGTCCTCAATTACTTACCAGAAAATCAAACATTTTATGAGGGATGGGTACAAAAATATGTTTCAAAATCAGGGACACTGTACAAAATTCTAGACAGTTGAAAAGTATGTTTTGATATCATATTGACTGACATTGAAAGGTTAACACAGATATTTATAAGGTGCTGCAATTAAAGAAATGTACCATGGAAAGGGAAAATGTGCCAAATCAGAATTGGCATAAAAGAATTATGAGTCCAGATCTGGTATAGTTCACATTTCCTTTGTAATCACCATATCATTCAGATATGACCTGAGAGTAGTGATAACCTTTCTGTAAGAGTTCACAGAATTCCCAATGACGTTTGCATTTTGGTTGAGGGAGAAACTATTAGAAGGATTCATAATGACTCTATGAATCCTATTTCTGCCATTGGCAATAATAAAACCACATTCAGCAAACAAAAAATGAAGTGTTACCCAATGTGGGAGCCCCCACATCACCTCTACCTTGTATATATTACTTCCGTAGTCATCAAGCAGTGGAGAAGCGAAAATTCATGGTTTGCTGAAAATGGGTTCCAGAGTAAATATTTTGCATTTGGACATCTTACTAATTAATGTCAGAGTACGGCATTCCAGCATGAATTAGCCATGGAGTTCAGGTTGTTTCCACCTTTCCCAGCAATGAAGGGATTCCTCAGAACAGATTTTATTGACATTTGTCATTCTAGAACATGATGTTTTGTCAGAGTGCTTGCATCCCTACTGTGATGTCATTTTAATGGCCTTATGCTAGTCTAACTCTTGCCTTTTAGAGTACAACCAGTGACCAGTCACAGGAGTGAATTGTGAACTATTCACTAAATTATGAAGTTTCTTGGGGCTCAGTTCTTCATGATATACATTCTACCACTTATAGATGTTGAAAAATGGAGGGATTTATAATGTCATTGTTATGGTCATGATATTCAGCTGTACCTCTACTTCTTTCACGCATGCATGTAAATTTATTTCATTCAAACATAGGAGCGCATCCTTACTTGGATGAGCTGTAGGCAAATGAAGCTCAACCCAGGCAGAATGAAAGCTATAATTGTGTTTGCAACCATCTGGATTTCTGTTGCTCAATATCTGCCCTCATATGCTGGAGTTTATAATGTGGGTTTTGGGACTGGCGGTATTCTTGACAATATGCAATAGGTCAGGCGGTGGCATTTGTCAAATCCCCTTATCAGAATATTAGAAAAATCTCCCTGGGCAATCACTTCATTCTTTTTTGTGACTTGGCTATGTCTCAGCATGATTGGAATGCTGCAGTAGACTTTTCCAGTGGAATAAGATGTATATCTGGCCCACTGCCAGCACATCCTAGACTTTGCAGTCAAGGTACTGATAGTAAATCTCAATATGATCATATTGTCCCTCTACTGTCAGCGATACACTAACTGCTGATAGAAGCAAGGCTCTCCTCTAAACTTTTGGTAGCTGCATAACAGACACACTCTGCACAATGCTGATCCTGCTGTAGAATACAGTTTAATGGAAATAATTTTATAGCTGGGGAGTTGGAAGAGCTTTAAGGCACACTTTTTGGACTACTTGGTGCTGGGATGTTTGGAATTTTTTTTTCAGTAGTCGATCCATGCACCATTGCCATAGTCAGTGTGCCATGTTCTATCTCTCTCTCTCTCATAATGGTTAAGGTGTTTACCTTACATTTACAAGGTACAGGGTTAGATTATCACATGGGGTAATTAGCTAGGCTTAAAATGGCCCAGAAGGGCTGTTAGCCTAGTACTAATCTATGAACCTATATGTGTGTGTGTGTGTGTGTGTGTGTGTGTGTGTGTGTGTGTGTGTGTGTGTGTGTGTATATATATATATATATATATATATATGTATATTTATGACTGTCGAATATGTGTGTCGGTGATGTGGTTGTCGGTGTTGTGTGTGTAGAACCATATATATATATGTATATATATATATGTGTGTGTGTGTGTGTGTGTGTGTGTGTGTGTGTGTGTGTGTGTGTGTGTGTGTGTGTGTGTGTGTGTGTGTGTGTGTGTATGTACAGAAACTGGAATATGCTAAGAAATATCCCGCTATGTGACATCATTGACAAATTTAACTCAATATTTGTTAACATTTTAAGAAAAATGTCACTCCCTAGAAATAAAAGTATAAAAACAAAACAAGAGATGTATCCTGGTTAACTAAAAATACAAGAAAACTAATGCAAACTAGAGACAAAGCCCGGAAAAATTAACAAACAAACAAAACCTTACAAAACCTCCAACAATGTAAAAGTCTTTGCAGCCAGGCCAAAAGGCAGATAATCACTGATAAAAAATACTATAGTGAACCACAAAATAACTGCAAAGCCAATGGCAAAATATTCTGGTCAGTCATGAAAAAAATACTACAACCAGGGCAAAAATATAATCCCAATCTATGTCCAAATAGTACACCTCTGGAGAATGATGCACAACTCAATACCTACTTTGTAGACAACGTGGCATCTATTTCAAAACATTTTAGTCATAATACTGCAGATCATAGAAACAGCTGCATATTGAGGAACAGCTTAATTCTAGCTCTCCTGTTGTGAAAACAGAAACTCAGCAGAGAAGGCCAATAGACTTGTGTTTATGGGTAAATTTCAGTAACTGGCTAGTAAGTGTATAGCTTGGATGCCAGGTAAAAAGAAATACAGAGCACCTGGAAACAAATGAGCTACAGAAAGTGAGGAAGAAACACTGACTGGGGAAAGTTCTGCAGCTGTTCAGCAAAAAGCAATGCAACCTCTTAAAATGACTTCACGTAACCTACGGGAAGCTATAAGACAACACACAGACCTGGTTAAAATAAACAAAACACTGACAGAGTACATCAACAGAAACAACAAATGGTTGGAAAAATGGAAGAAGTTTTAAACAGATATTCAGATCAGGTGATAAAGCTGCAAAACTTAAGAGGCTGAAATGAAGAAAACATTGGCTGAATATGAGACTGCCCAGGAAGAGATGTTTCAAGAGTTAATAGAATTAGAGGATAGAGCACCTATTGAAAACGTGAGATTTTCAGCTATATCAGAGAAGCTTGAAGGAACAGACTGTATTAATTTTATGAAAGTACGAATAAGCAACTGGACTAGTAGTACACAGCAGGAGTACTTAGTTGAAATGGCACATCATGTGTATGCTCCAAACCTGGCTATCAGAAAGCAACGCAGACCTTTAATAGTAAAGATGCAATCCTAATAGCAGAAGGAGTTGATTCTGACATAACAGTGGCAGAAGGACAAAATACTAAAAGTGTAAAAGTGAGAGACAGCAGACAGAGTGTTTGTGGAAAATGATTACTCATTGTACACTGGACAGAAGTGGAGTAAATTAATTCCACTATTCAGGGAATGTTGAGATGCATGTGTGAGATTCAAATTGCTGAACCTAGCTGTCTTTAAGGTATTCTTGTATTCTTTCCTGGTGGGGCAAAATCCTTCTTGATGAAGTACATGCCAAGGAAGAAATACCCATGTCACTTCTAACACGAGAGGTTTAAGGAATCACACAATGGAAAGTCTAGTTTTGCTAGATTTTTCTTTTTAACTGATTAATTTTTCTGTGTGTCCTTTTTACTCAGTGTTTTCATTTTGCAGTCACCCTATGGTTTATGGATGTCAGTTGGGTACGATAACCCTGTGTTTCCAAATGTTAGCCAGACATTCCACTTATGCTATGCTGATGATGCCATAAGAAGGCAGAAACATGCATGTCCACAGCTAGTAGAGCATGATGTTTTTGGCCCGAATTTATCCATAAATAGACTTAAAAGAAAAAGTCATGGACATTCACAATTGCCATTTAGCTGAAACACCTGATGTCCTTAAAGGGCAATTTGCATATATCCCATGTTGCTTCTAACACAGAGGTTTAAGGAATCACACAGTGGAAAGTCTAGTTTTGCTAAATTTTTCTTTTTGTTTTTGTTTTTGTGTTTTTTAATCGGTTGTTTTTTCTGTGATAAGTTTTTACTCATTGTTTTAGAAATGCAAAGTTTGTCAAACTAAAAATGAGCTATAAAACAGAAAGGGGTTCTGCTTTTTTTTATTCTGGTAATAAAGACCACAGAGGGACTGTACCTGTGAAACCTTTTCCATTGTTTCAACTGAAAATGTTAGAGAGAAGGAAGGGAACACAAGAGCTGACTATAAGAACTGAGGGTACATTGGAAATGAAGCAGAGGCAGGATTTGGGAAATAGAGGTGAACTGTGACAGAATAAGAAAATCTGAAAATATTGGACTTTTTCCAAATTTGTTGGGCTCTAGAGTATATGCCCTAGTTCATGTCATTAATGTTTGGAAAAATGCTTCTGGGAGGGGAAGAGAGGGTAGAAAGTGAACTGTAGTAAAGAAAACATTTTTTCATAATAGTACTATTTTTGTAGTGTATGGTTTTCTTTACACGCTAAAGAGTAAATTTTTCTCAGTTATTTTTAAGTGTAATGCAGATTGTAAATAGGTGCTGTTGTTCTTTTTCCCCCTTTCTTTCTCCCTTCTCTCTTTCTTCTTGTTCAGTTTTAAGAAATGTAGGCAAGCAATTAAAAAAAAGCCTGGTTAAAAGAGCATAACAAAGGAAAAAATAATGTGCTTTTTCTCATTTTTGCATGGAGGAATGACTGGATTAAGGAACTTAGATTGACTGGGTCCATGTTCAGCTACTGAATAGTAAAAATCTTGAAAAGCAAAATCACAAATGTAAAACAATGAAAGGGGCAATTATTGAGCAATAGCAACTTTGAAAAAAAATACATTGAATGGCCATAGTTGGCCAACAACCAGGAAGTAATGCTATGCATAAGGTAAGTAAAGAGAAACCTTTTAAATGTGTCCTATTCCCCACTGTATGATCTTGAAGTTGGTATATATAGTTAGGGGGTGTGGCAAGTGCAGCTCCCATCTTGGTTGGTTGTGTGAATGACGTTGGCTGACTATGGCTATTCAATGTATTTTTTGAAGTTGCACCAAGTTAACACACAAACATACGTTTATTCGGTTCTAGGTCATAAGATCGACAGCCACTTTCACCGACAACAGAAACATCGACACCACATTATCGACAAACCATAAACACGACACCTCACATGCCCGACAAACAAGTAACCGACGGTCCACAAACACGAAACCCCATACACTGCACACACCACAATAACAACAATCAACTAACAAAACACATCCCCTTATCCAAAAACCACACACAGAACACAAGCACACCAAAATCCTCACAAACCCACACTAAACCTCACACACACAACTATGTACAACCCTAACCCAAACCCTTACCCTAAGGTCCGTCACTATCGCACACTCAGCTAACCCGCGCCCTAACCCTAACTCACTTAACCCACCCCAACCCAAAAAATACCACTACCGCACACTTACATAACCCGCGCCCTAACCCTAACTCACTTAACCCGCCCCTAACCCAAAAAACTGCCACTACCGCACACTTACCTAACCCGCGCCCTAACCCTAACTCACTTAACCCACCCCTAACCCAAAAAATACCACTACCGCACACTTACCTAACCCGTGCCCTAACCCTAACTTACTTAACCCACCCCTATCCCCACAGACTGTCACTATCCACACTTACCTTACTCACACCCTAACGTCCGTCACCACCGCATACTCACACAGCCTTCTTTCCAACTCACTATCCCTGGCGTCGGCGTGTTCATCCGTAGCGTCGGTCTTCCGAGTGTCGATCATCTGGTGCCCGCTAATCCGTTGTCGGTTATATCGGCTGTCGATCTTCTAACCTAGACCCGTTTATTCAAACCAAAAATAGAAAAAATAAAAATGGTTAGCGTTTTCACAATGACACTAGTTGCTTCATCAGACACAATAGTTTAACATAATAAAGCTTATATAGAAGATGCAATAAAATCAGCTGACAATCCAATAGTCACATGTTCCAATGCTTACAAATGTGTAACATTAAATATCTGTAAATGTAAATATACATAAAAACATAAACAAATATGCATTAATATACTGATAAATGGTTAAATGGTTAAAACATTACTATAAATATATATAAAAGACTTAGTTAAAAATATGAGTTTCTGACTTCATATCCTTCAGAAAATATAATAATGCAAAATCTGTCATTCTAGCAACTATCTACTTTTATAAAAACAATATTTAAAATCTAAACAAAAAGAATACGAATGACTCAGGGTAAAAATAAGGTGCATAAAACAGATAAGTAAAATGCTTAAATAATTATAATAATATAATAATTCTAATGCTTCAATGGTCTGGCTTTTAAAAAAGGTTTTAAAGAACTATTTCTATTCAAGCCAGGATATTTCTCAGCATTCAACTTAAGAATCCATTTTTGTTCTATGCTTTCTGTAGTATTTTCTAAGTCACCTCCCCCTATATTTGAGAGGACATGTTGAATAACAAAAAACTTAAAAGTATGAGACAAATCAGTTTTTCTAACATGATTTGCCAGTGCACTTGTCTCTTTACAATTATTATTATTACAATTATTTACATCTCTAACATGCTCAAGGATCCTGTCTTTCAGGACCCTATTAGTTTTTCCTACATAATAAGCAAAACACTTTTGACAGAAACAAAAATACACAACATTAGCAGTCCTACAATCAGCATAGCTATAACTGGTTATAGTAAGTTTACGTAGAGGATGAATAAATGTCTTGTTGCTATAAATATATTTACATGCAGTAGAACGTCTGCATGGAAAAGTACCAACACGTGTAGAAAAATCAAATCTATTAGGTTCTGTTCTATAACATAAATGTTGTTTTAAAGACTTGTTATTCCTGAAAGAAAACACCAGAGTTTCACTGATTATATTAGTCAACTCTGGTACTTCTTGAAGTAAATGCCAATTTCTCTTTATGTCTTCGTATATTCATTAACATTGCTAGAATATTGAAAAACTGCTTGAAAATGATTAGTGTCTGAAGTATGAGTATTTCTGCCTTCTCTATCTGTCATAGTTGTAAAATAAGGTCTGCATCTGCTATTTCTTAATGTCCATGCTTCAGTGATAGTCTTGTCTATCTCTCCTGTCACATAGCCCCTATCTAAAAACTCTAACTTCAAAGTTGCAAGGGCTGCTTTAGCATCATCGTCCTTATTATGTAGGCATAGAACCTAAATACCTGTTCTTTTAGTGTATTTCTAGGAATATGCCTAGGATGCATACTTGTTTTGTGTAATAATGCATTCTTCCTAGTAGGTTTTTGGTAAATGCTACTTATAATTTCATTACAATCAGATTTTCTGACTTTAACATCAAGAAAGTTAATTTCTAAATCTGAGCTATTAAAAGTAAATCTTAACATTTACGTATATTTAATGTTACACATTTACAAGCATTGGAACATGTGACTACTGGATTGTCCGCTGACTTTATTGCATCTTCTATATAAGCTTTATTATGTTAAACTACTGTGTCTGATGAAGCAACTAGTGTAGTTGTGAAAGCGCTAACCATTTTTATTTTTTCTATTTTTGGTTTGAATAAACATATGTTTGTGTGTTAACTTGGTGAATTTTATTTCATTTTACGTATTTGTTTTATATACCTTGTTTTTACCCTGAGTCGTTTATATTCCTTTTATTTTTTGAAGTTGCTGTTGTTTGATAATTGTCCTTTTTACTGTTTTACTTTAAATGTTTTGCGGTTCACGTTTTCTAGTACTTGGTAGCTGAACATAGACCCAGCTTGATTTAGTAACATGTTTTAAGAGAAAGCAAGTAAATAGGTTCATAGGTTCATACTAGGCTATCTGCCCTAGGGCATTTATAAGCCTAGCCAGAGTATGTTTGGCTTTCGCCACCCATTTTAAATTAATTTTGCTATGCCCTTTTTTGAGGTTAGTATACTGTGCCTCTGTCTAACAGTGACACAGAAGGTATACCCGGGGTAAACCTATGATCTCCCATCCACTCATCAAGATTCCTCTTGAAGAGAGTCAATGAGGGACTCTGCCTAACCTGGACTGGGATTTTATTCCAGAGTGAAGGGAGCCTCTGGGTTATGAATCTGTCCCTCCAGCATGTCCTATTTATTTCAGTGCTGAGGTTCAAGTCTCTCGAGCATGTAGCTCGATGGGATTTGGATTTTTTGAGGTGCAGCATGTCCCTTAATTCCAGGTTGGACATGGCTTCATACATCAGGCACAGGTCGCCTCTGAGCAGGCGGTATGCCACTGAGTAGAGCTGGAGTTTCTTTAATGAGAAAGAATATTGAATATCATGATGCTTCTTCTAGCAAAAGAATGTATGCTTAGCAGTAATTCTGTATCTGGCTGTCATGTCTCCACGGAAACAATCTGATACAAAGAAATTGATTATCTTGTTCTCATGTCTCCACAGAGATAATCTGAGAAAGAGAAATTGGTTACAGTCTGATGGAGAGTGATTGGCTCGGGGGAAAAGAAAAGAGTAACTGGCTAAGAGATAATGTTCTCTGAAAGCATTCAGGGGTTTTCCCAGCTGTGAGAGTTATAAAGATAAGACAAAACCAGTTAACACTTAGTAGAAGCACAGGTGGCACCATGCCTCTTAGCATGGATAACCTTTCTTTTAGGTTAACTCAAGTCTATAAGTGTGACTGTCATTTTGGGACATTTGTTCCTATTAGGAGGGTGGAACTTCAATATTAGAAGATGCACATAGTTTTGTGTGTTAGTATTAAATTAGTAGGTTTTAGGGGGTATTGGGGGTTTATTATTTCTGCTTGAGTGCCATCAATAAAACAAAAAGTTTTATAAGGTGTGTCATAGGTTCTAATGGATATGACAAGAAACAACTATATAAAAGTTCAACCTGCCAAATCGTGTATGCATGTAACACAAAAGCTGGAACTAGACATTTAACAAAATAGCTGTTAGCATAAAAGATGAGAATAATAACTTTTTAATACAATGATGCCTTTTATAATGTCATTAAATGTCAACAGTCTCACAGATAAATACACAAAAGAATGGTGAACTATATTTAAAAATGTAGAGTGCAAATAGCATGTTACAAGAGGCACACTTGGAAAGAGCTGAAAATGTGACTGATAAATAAAGGTTTTTCAGAAGATTATTCAGTGGAATATCTGAGACAAAGGAAAAAGGAGTACTTATAGTAATTGCAAAAGGAGCTCTAATAGTGATAGAAGAGGATAAAAAAGATAATAATGGCAGATTTGTAGTGCTAAGGAGCTACTGGCAAGGGAGGAGGATTGCACTGGTATGTGTTTATATTCCACCTAAAACTGCTATAAAGGAGCTTAGGAAACTTCTGGGAGAAATAATCATTTTTCAGTAAGGAATATCACTTGTAGGTGGGGACTGAAATTTGATTTGCAGCAGTAAAGATGTGTCTGAGGGGCCCAGAAAGGAAAGTATAGCAAAGGAGGGTAGATTTTTGAAGAAAATTTTGAAAATATTTGGCATGGAAGATGTGAATTCAGTAATAGGAGTTTGGAGTTAATTTACATATTATTTCCCAAGATATAAAAAACTGGGCTAGGCTAGACAGAATTTACATTTCACAGGAACATGTGTATTTAATTGATGGTCTTGATACAACCTAATAACTATTTCAGATCATGTGCCATTAATAACCAAAATAAAAACACAGGGTACTGAAATAAAAACGAGACACTGGTGGTTTCCCACCTATCTGTTGAAAAGTGATGAATTTAAGGAATGGGTAGTGGAGATTATTCAGGAGCTATTTGAGAAGATAGAAATTACTTCTGAAAATATAGCTAGATAGTAGGATAAAATTAAATTGGAGTTTAAAATAGGGTGGAAACAAAAGAAAGGGAGCTATGGTTAAGAAGCAACAATGATTATTTAGATGGATTGAAAATGGTAAAGCATTGCAGAATAGGGGGAATCTGACATAACAAGAAGAGGATCAACTGCAGAATGCTAAGCAAAAAATAAGGGATTACTCAATAATATACACACATTTAGAAATATTGCTGTTAAGCAACTGTTTTTGATAATAACACTAGAGCACAAAAACTTTTAACACAACTACTCAAGCAACAGAAAGTAGAAAGGGCTGACACCAAGCTTATGAAACCTATTAAAAGGAAGGTAACAAGAGATCTTGTAGAGTTATTAGAACTATTTTGGAAATTCTATGAAAGTCTGTATAAAGTAGAGGAATATGGAAATCAAGAAAAGATAGAAATGGAAATGTTTATGGAACAATTAAATATGGCAAGGTTAGAGGTAGATGAGGATCAGTTATTAATGGTTAGCATAGAAGGAGATGAGATAAAAAATGTGATGTATAACCAATTTACAGGAAAGTCCCCAAGAATAGATGGTATTCCTGTGGAAGGTTGGAAGCTGGGGGAAAAACTGGTAAGGATCTGGAAGGTTTTGTTTAACAGTATTTTCAGAAGAGGAGAAGTACAAACATCCTGGAAGAAAGCAGTAGTAGCTGTAACACCTGAAGAAGGTAAAGATTCATCAGATCCAGCTTCATGCAGGCCCATTTCAATTCTAAACCATGATTATAAAGTGGTTATATCTATAATGGCTAAAAGAATGGCAAAAGTAATGCCAAAATTGATAGATATAGATCAGTGTGGTTTTGTGGAGGGGAGGCAAGCATTTTACAACATTAATAGAACACTGATGATCTAGAGGGAAGCAAAATGTAAAAATGCCATAGTTGTTGGTGGTCTTGATGCAGAGAAAACATTTGACAGAGTAAGCTGAGACTTTATAAGCAATGGAAGGATTTGCATTTCAAGAAAATATTATAAGGTTCATTAGAAGGATATATGAGACATCGGAGGTAAACATTAAAGAGGATGGAGTCCTCTCTGATAATTTCTGCTTGAGCAGAGGAACCAGGCAGAGGTGTCCCCTTTCCTCTTTGTTACTTGCATTATATTTACAACTGGCAAAGAAAAAAGGGGCTTAGAAATTCAAGGATATAATTTGGATGGTAGTCAAGAAAGGCTGTCTGTATTTGCAGATGATATTATTTTATACCTCACAAAACCGGAAAGAGACATTACAGTGTTGTGCAACATTCTGAGACAGTTTCAAATCTTTTTGGGATACAAAATGAATGAAGCTAAAACAAAGGCAATAGCGGTAAATTATGTATACATATATGAATTGGTTCAGCAATATCCATATTTATGGGGACATGATAAAAATGAAATATTTAGGAGTATGGATTAAAAAAATATTCTGGTGTGGCAGCTAAAGATATGTGGGAAGAGACTAAACAAAAGATAATACAAAAACCGACAGAATGGAAGTTTTCTTATATGGATATGGATAGTAAGCTACAAGCAGCTAAAATGTTTTTAGTCCCATTAGTCTTATACACATGCATATTTTTATCAACAAGAGGAGAAGTTGTGGATAGTAATTAATAAAGCACTGAAGGACTTTATCTGCGAGGGGAAGATGGCAAGAGTCAAGTGGGATAAGCTGATAATTCCAGCAGAACAGGGCAGATTGGTATTGCCCACGTTGAAGGGGTATTTCAGAGCTAAACAGTTAAGGCTCCTTTACATAGCACACACATAAAACTATAATTCCAAGTGGAAAGGGATGATGAGGAAACAAGGGAAGCTCAAGAAACAAGGAGAGACTGGGATTTTGGATGCAGACATTTAAGGAGAATAACAACAGTCATACATAATATTGTATTCATAAAGTAGCAGAAAGTATCCTAAGAACTAAGCCAACATGGGAATGGAGAAAGGAAACTCTGCCGATAGGTATGACTGCAATTAGGGATAGATACAATAGGCAAGAGGGGGCTGGAATTTATTGAAGAAAACTGGCAAAGGAAACAAAGTATTGGGAGGAAGTAACTAGAGAGGGAAAGACACCAAGAATTTATTTGGATTGCAGGTTAGAGATTGCCTTCCCTATCAAGGACTGATGTCAGAGGATAGAGAAAGAAAATAATGTTCATAGGTTCATAGGTAGATACTAGGCTATCAGGCCCTAGGGCCTATACAAGCCTAGCCATAACAATTCCCTGGCTATTGCTTCCCACAAATATTTACTTTCCTGGACCCCTGTCTAGCAGGGCCACTGATGTGATCCTCGGGGTGAATTTCCTATCTCCCATCCAATCGTCAAGGTTCCTCTTGAAGAGGGCCATTGAGGCGCTCTGCCTAACATATATGTGCAGCCTATTCCAGAGTATGGGGAGTCTCTGAGTCAGGAACCTATCTCTCCAGCATGTTCTATTCATCGTGATGACAAGGTTAAGATCCCTGGAGCATGTGGCTCAGAGGGATTGGGATTTCTTTAAGTGCAGCATGTCCAACAACTCTGGATTTGACATGGCCTTGTATGTTAGGCAGACTTCACCTCTGAGTAGGTAATATGCAACAGAGTATGGCTGGAGTTTCTTTAGATGGTCAGCAAAGGGCATCTGCTTTAGGCCTGTGAATTTTTTTTTTGTGAGGTATTTCTGCGACCTTTCTAGTTGTTGCAGATGTCTTGTGAGGTACATACCAAATGGGACATTGGATTCTATAATGGGTCTAATGATGGATGAGTACAGAGGGACAATGACCTTTTTTTTCTGGATGAAAAGCCCTTAGTGATAAGGTGTGCCATGTAGAAGGATTTTCTAACTGTTGTGGTTATGTGGTTATCAAAGGTGAGACCACTGTCCACCTGTATCCCCAAGTCTCTTATCGCACTTTCGGTGTTTAGTGCACTGTGTCTGTTTTGGTAAGGCCCTTTTGTAGTATATCCACATCATTTGGGGAATTTAATAATGGCTCCCAGCTTGCAGTCATCTGCAAACTTTGTAAGCCAGAGTCCCTTAGTGTTGGCCTGTACTTCAGAGAAGTAGATGACAAACAAGAGTGGTCCCAGGACAGAACCCTGTGGTACACCACTTGTCACTTGTCTGGAGCTGGATTTGGAGTTGGCTACTTTTACAGTGTGTGTTCTGTCAGTAAGCCAGTTTGCAACCCATGGAGTGACGTAGGGATTAATGCTCATCTTAGTAAGTTTATCTATGATTTCAGAGAGGGGGATAGTGTCAAAAGCCTTAGCGAGGTCAAAGTAGGCTGTGTGAACCACCTTACCCTCATCCACAGCTCTGGAGACTGATTCGAAGAAGTCAATCAGGCTCAGGAGGCAAGATCGACCCTTCATGAACTCAAACTGGGTGGGGTCTAGTGTTTGAAGGTTGCCAATGTCCTTGTTTATAAGTTCTATGATAATACATCTCATGGCCTTGCAGATCAGGCTCATCAGACTGATGGGACGGTAGTCCCCGGGATCCAAGGTGGATCCCCCCTTGTGGAGTAGGATGACTATAGCTGTGCACCACTCTATGGGCACAAAGCCTGAGGTGAGGCTATGATTAAACATGACACATAGGTGAGGTGCCAGTTCATTTTGTAGTTCATGCAGTACACAGCCCGGAATGTCGTCTGGTCTAATGGATGCTGTATTCTTGGCTTTGGAGTGTGTGATTTTTGCCTGAGTGGCCGTGATTACCAGAATTTGGCATTCTTTCGGTATTGAGATGGGCCCTTTAGGGGGGTGAGAGGGGGTGAAGTTGGCACTGACTCTATCTGCTAGAATATTGGCAATATCCTTGGGATCAGTATATCTAGTGCCATTCTGCTGTCGCTCAAAGCAGATCCGAGTATTGCCATTTAAATTCTTGACATGGCTATAGAATGCCTTGTGGCTGTCTTTGGAATCTTTGGCAATTTTGTTTTCATAACTAGCTTTGGAAGATTTTATGAGGGATCTCAGCTTTCAACTGAGGCTGGTGAGGGAGTTTTTTGAATCCTGGGTTCTGCCTCTTTTCTGCAACAGTTTTGTCCTTCTGTTGTACAGCTTGTTTATGGCAGAGGACCACCAGATTGGCTTCCTTTTTTTAGAGGACAGCATCTTGTTTCTGTTTGGGATGGCTCGGTCCATGCACGATCACCTTTAAAGCTTTCATCAGTGTTATTAAGTCTAGACATTCTCATCCCTTGCCCTTTGATAACATTCCTATATATGGGGGGGGGGGGTTGCATACTGTTCCTATGCAGGACATTATTCTTTCTGCATGGTTTCCTTAACAACCTAGTAGTGAAGGTGAAATCTGAATTTTTAATAACACTAACATCTAGAAAATCAACTTCTATCTCTGAGAAACTCATAGCAAATCTCATGAAGGAAGTCAAAGAGTTCAGAAATTCTAAAAACTCTTGTAGACCCCTAACTGAACCTGTCCACAAGACAAGAATAGCATTCATTTTCTTAGAAATGATTGGAAACATAAGCTTTAACATAGCAATTCATACAAATATCATACCATTCAAAAATACTGTCCCAAATATCAGCGTTGATGGTTAGAACAAATGAAAGTCCTTTCCCTACCCCCACTAACTTAAATATACCAACTCCAAGATTGCACAATACCAGAAAAAAAGAAAATTCCCTTCCTCCAGTGTTAAGCAGTCTTGGTGAAAAAATGTTTTGCTTCATTTCTTCAATATGCATGACATGTTATCACTTTAATTCAAATGTCATGCAGTTGAACAAAGTGTATTTCTACTAAGTCGGAATATATATATAGATATAGATACCTGTGTAAGTATGTGTGTATAGATAGATACTGATACAGATATAACAAAAAAGAGAGAGAGAGAGAGATCGATATAGTATATTTGGAGAGTTTAATGTCATCATTTCAGTCAGTACATTTTGGGTAAGTGGGAGAAAACTGAACTGTCTGGAAAAAGTCAACATAGGCATGAAAACTGTAACTACCAAAGACAGAAGTCAACCTCACACCCTAGACCTATGAGACAGAGTGAACCTCCAACCCCGGAGCTGTGAGGCAGAAACCTCAAACAATCAGCTACCATGCCATCTGGAAAAAATGTTTACTGTGCCACAGAATGAAAAGAGCTAAAGGGAGAAACAAGAGGGGGGAAATGCTGCTTAACTGTACAGCGATTGTTCATATTTCTTATGCCATGTATGTCACAGTCTGTTACACAAAAGCGTTTCAGTTAGAAGACTCAGCTGAGGAAGATGGCAGGTCATTAAAAGTCCTATGGCTGAACAGATGGAAAGCGTCAGAATGAAAATAAACTTAGCAGATAAATAATATCTCTTGTAGCACATTGCAGTGTTGCACTGCTTTCTGTATTACAAGCCTTGGTCTCAGTTGTTTTAGATGGCGAAGTATTTTTAGTATCATGGAGAAGTTTCTGAATAAAAGTTGTTCCATACGTCCATTTTGCATTTTAATATTCAGTCCTTACCACAATGTTATCTGCTTTCATGCCATGATCGTCATTGCTATTTTGAAGTTTTACCCCCATTTAAGTAATTATATGTTATGGAAATCCTCAATGATAAATAGTATGATGGTATTTAAATCACTGTAGAAAACATTAGCAGGTAACTACTCCACATTAAACATTACTATGTCATTATATCCCTGAAATAAAAAAAAAATAACATGCTGCTACAAGTGTACATTAAATTACATTATTATGATGTTATATCCATGTTGCAAGAAGGAGCAGCAATATTCTATAAGGTGATTTCCTGCAATTGCGTAAGAAGGCAATTTTGTTTTCATGAGATGATAATATCATGGAATCCATAGCTGGAGAGTATAAATTTGTAAGAGGATTTGGGACTATACAAGGGAAGTCTGGATAATCCAGTCTGATAGTTAAAATTGGAGATGCAGTAAATGGCAGATGATATGGGCACACGTCTGTCAACCTTTGCATTGAACTGCATTATATTATAGTATCCTTAAGTTATTATGCCATTTTATGCTTGTATTTAATATTAACATGTTGTGTATATTCTTGTATTGAACATTAAGCTGTTTTATCTTAGCACTGAGAGTTTTTATGATGTATTATATCTGTAATTAATATTAACATGTAATATGATGTACTTATTCCTCTATTCAACATTAAACTGTTCTATTGTTGCACTGAATGTGGTTATGATATTTTATATTTGTAATTAATATCAACATGTATATACTCCTGTATTGAACAGTAACTTATTTTATTGCTGATTGAATGTTATGATGTTTTATATTTGTAATTAATATTAACATTTTATATGTACTCCTGTATTGAACAGTAACTTATTTTATTGCTGATTGAAAGTTATGATGTTTTATATTTGTAATTAACATGTTATATGTGCTCCTGTATTGAACATTAAGCTGTTTTATCGTTACACTGAATTTTATGATGTTTAGATTTGTATTTGATGTTATCATGCTTTATATACTCCTGTATTAAACATTAAGCAGGGTTATTGTCATTATGTTTTATCCTAGTAGTTTATATAACATCCTAGTAGTATTCTTCTACACAATGTTATGTTTTTACATCTTTTCACTGTTAATTATACTGTGTTAAACTATTTTGGAATGGTATTTTACTTTTATATCTAAAGACTAAATGCTAGCATGTTGTGCTCACCCATACTGAATGGTATTATATCCTCATACTCTGGCAGTAAGTCTTAAGATATGCAGTTCTCAATCTGCCACTGAGTGGTACTGTAACCTTACCACCTCTCTGTTTATAACCCTGTTGCTGTTCTTATACCTTTATATCCCTGTATTAGGTTTACCATATTGACTTCCTCTATGGATTGAATGCTGTGGGCCATTCACACTGATATATAATGATAGCTACACATGTTCGCTATTTGTCATTGCAGTATATATTAACATTCTTTGCCCTGTCTCATAGAATGTAAGAGCTTTTTATTCCCGGTAAGGTGAATGTTAAAATAATGAATATCTGCCAAGTTAATCTGTCTTAACACAAAATGCCCCTACTGTTTTTATCCTAGTACTCAATCATAAAATACTACATACACAGCTACAAAGAAGTTAGCAGAGAAATAGATCCATTTGACCCTTGGATTCAGCTCAAGGACTGTTACTCGTTATATCCAACTCAAATACTTCCCCACAGAAACGCAGTCATTATCACCTTATGGAAGTGTTTCATTTGTGTTTGTCCTGTACCACTTTTAGTGCTTCTCATAGTATGCTGCCTTCTGTTGCTTGGAAAAACAGGGCTTTTCAGATATTTACCACTCTTTCAGTAAAGTAAAATATCCTAGCATATAATGGCTGTTCTCTCAAGACCCTTTATTTTTCTGTTCCCAGAAAGAGAGTTACTATACCTAAATCATTTAAAGGTGGTAGTTTTATCTTGATATCATATTCTTTGTCATCAGTTACATTTGTTTATCATTTCCTCATAAAAAACTTTCCCTCTCAGTGAAAAAATTAATTTTATTGCCTTTTTCTCCGCTACTTCCAAATGATTCATATTGATGTAAAAGTAAAGTCTCCAAAAACTGGTTAAAACATTCTTGAAGAAATGTGATCAAGGATGTATACTGACACAGCTACCTCAATTGTTGAATAGCTATCTTCCCAGCATATCATAATGAATTTCTGGTAGTCTCAGCTGTTTGTGTATACCTTCCATTTCACTGTACAATTTCTACTTTTGTTTTAACTAGGCAGTGCCTTTATCTGGGCTGTTACTTTTCTGGAGCAAGAAGCCTGCTCTTTTTGGTACTGTGCTAATTACTTTGTGCAGCAAACTGCTGTTTTTTCTGGTCTATGTTCAGTCATCGAATGAGAAATCCATCAAACCTCTGTTCATCAAACTTAAAACATCAAACGTCCACTTCAGCAAATGTTCAGTCATGGCATATTTTACTCAGGGAATGGCATTGGCTAGGCAGCATAAGGAAACTTTCCCCTACTGTCGTGTAGTCTCGGAGTTGATATATATAAGTAGAATGGAATGGGGGCATAGCCCCCAACCTGGGTGGGTTTCATATAATGAGGTGTGTGTTTTGGTATGCATGTTAGTCCACTGTCTCTTTTCCCCTGGGTAAAATGTTAGATGACTGAATGTTCAATGAAATGAACGTTCAATGTTTTAAGTTCGATGAACAGAGGTTAGATGGATTTTTCATTCAATGACTGAACATAGACCTGTTTCTTTCATCTTATTTGGTTTATCTCCTTACTAGACATTCAAGGTTACTTTCTCCTGTACCTTAGCATTGTCTGCAATTATACCTTTTTTTGCTAGATAAACTGCAATGTTGATTGTAGAGCTACCATACAGTATGCCCCCTGACAACAGCAGCCTGATTCACTCCACAAGGTAATCTTGTTTCTACCATTAAAATATGTCTGACTTATGGCCTTTATCTTGTAGTTTTACAACCATTTTCTTGAGTATTGCTGTATTTCCACTTGTTGCCCATCCAGAATACGTATATGTTTTGCAGGATATGATTTACAGGATGTGTGCAGACTTGATTTGCTTGGTATAAAAAAAAAGACAGCATTTAGCAATGATGGCATTTTTCACACCAGGGTGATGTCATTATTCCAGTACTGATCTATAAAGTATGCAACACCTTGGAAAGTTAGGATACCACTGAAAGCCAAGAGTTAGATTTTAACTCGCTGTCTATATAAATAGTGTTGTTGTATGTCAGTCAAAACAATAGTATAACTTGTGTCATTTACCCTTCAGATCTCCTCTTCCTGGTCCTTGGCATGCACGTGTCTATTAGAATGGTGAGGACAGGAACACTTTTAGTCTGGAGGGCATAATATTGCAATGCAAACTGAAAAAACTGACTGGACATTCGAAATCATCTAAATTAAACTCAGGATACTTACTACTTCCTAGGACATCAGAGGGCCTCAGAGAGATGTCTGTCTCTAGAATGTGATGGTTTTCCTAGGGTTTACATAGGCAGAACAGTCTTACTTCATTCTGAGCTTCTCCTACCCGTGTTGCCAAACACTGAGTCTCTAGCACTTTAGGAAGCTTTTTTTTTCTGAATGAGATAAAGTTCAGGACAAAAAGACAAATGTAGCATGGATAATTGAAATTGCTACCCCCTAGCGACTCTAGTGCCTTGCATACTAGCGGAGATAAAAATCATAAAATATCAGGGCACGCAAGCAGAAAACAAGATAATGTGGAACAAAAGTATACAGAATGATCTAGTTGTACGTGGATCAGATAGTCCAATAATGAAAAAAAAAAAACTTTCAGGCATACTTAAACATGCTGCTAGTACTGGTAACCACAGGGTGAAAATATATAAGGATGTATTTGTTTGCAGGTGCTAAGGACAACACTTTAGACAGGTATCAAACACTAAAATAATCTTAATGTCTTACATTTTATTTATGCCTTGATTTGGAATGTGCATCATTTATTCCTTATAAGAGACACTGCAAAATATCTGTTCTACACAATGTACTTCTGAATTTTAGCTCTCTTTGTGTGTGCCATTACGAAATAGAAGCTTGCTATGTATGATCCACTGATTATAATGTTAGTGTACCATGCATATAATATTGTTGTAGGAGACAGCATGAACTAAAATGAAAAGCCTGTTGAGAATCAAGTCATTTATACTTTGCCATAAACAAACAAACAAACAAACAAGCTGTGAAACAAACAACAACAACAAAAAATGTAATGTAGTGCAAATAGAGAATCAGAAACATGGTGCTCAGTTACATTTCAGTATTCGATGTCCTTTCAGAAATATGGTGCTCAATTACATTTATGTATTCAATGTCCTTGATATCTGAATTTTGTCTAGCCATTTTCCATTGACACTGGCTTTGGGTTCCAAATCTGTAAGTATACCATTATGCTAAACTATTGTGTGTCATTAATACAAATAGGCACTTATCTTTATTCTGCAAAGTCTTCACTAAGTGGTGAAACTTTTTAATAACAAAATTATGAGAAATGTAATTTTTCATTAAAGGTTTCAAATCCAGTATTTTTTGCTGTCATTCCCGTTTTCTGAGTACAGTAATTCACTCCAGAGTATGTAGCATTGAAGAATAACGGAGCCTTCCAGAGGTTTGCATCAATCTACCTATAATGCCATACCTGTGGATATTACATCCCATTCCTGTTTACAAGTCACATTCAACCCTGGAGCAATTGTGTAAACAGCCACCAGAATCCTTAGAGTTTACATTCCATCCCATACTTACCTAGCAGTGGCCCACATCTTTCTTCCATTTTCATATGCACATCATACCCACACCTAAAAAAATTCTCCCTTATGATCTCCTTTCTGAACTGTCCCTTACTATGTTGAGTCATGTTCTCTGATGTAAAGATGTTATCAGTGTCTTCATGGGAAATTTAAGGAAAATGAGTCCTGCAACCATGATATCCACACTGTACCTCCCCTCTCAAGGATAGTTAAGCCAGGCAAGCCCAGTGGAAATTTTGGAATACCCATACAATCATCCAGGTCCCATTTGAAGAAAAACAGCGTATCACACAACTTGATCTGCATGGAAGTTTATTCTAGAAGTTGGGGAGACACTGTATAAAGAACCTGAGGCTTCATCATGTTTTATTAATGTGCTGATAAAGATACAGATCCCTGGTTCTGTTTGTGTACGTACAAGAGATGTAAGACCACTGGGTTCTAAATGGCATAAAAGCCAGGGAAGATATCTCACCTGAGGAGTCTATATGGTATTGAATACAGGGACAGGGCTTCTAGTCTTCTCTGCTAGCCTTGGGTTTTTAACTTTGGGATCTTCTTCTTAGTTAGGAATATTCTGTGTCTTTATGATTGTTTACTATGTTTCGCAAGGTACATCTCAGAGGAATATTGTATTCAGTAATTGTCCTGATGAATGACCTCTTTAGATCTGGATGATATATTTTGTAAATTTGCTGTGCTTAGTAGAAGGATTTCCTGACCACTGTCATTACCCTGTGGTCAAAGGAGAGGGGAGTGTTGACCCATGTTCCAAGGTCCTGAACAGCATTTTCGTTGAGGTATTGTTTATGCTATATGCTGGTGGACAGGTTCTCCACCTAATGTGACAATACTGCATTTTTTTAGCATTTAGTTTAAGCACATGTTGAGCTTGGATATCAGAGTGGGATTTAGTTAGGGATCTTGGTTCTTGGTCTGAAGATTAGAAAAACAATTCTTATAGAAGGAAGGAAGAATACAGTTCAGAACCAGAGTGTTACTTGCATTTGTTTCATGCATGGAAAGCTTTGATGTATTTCACTGTGTATCAGTCAAGTACCCCCATGTATATGACCACCATGTCATAATCATATTTATCCAACTTTATGGACCATATTGTTATGATTCAATGCAACATTATCTAAGTTACAAAAATGAGTCATAGGCATTTCTGTCAAAGGATGTCAGAAATGTTAAAACCTAGACTGAAATGACAGATCCACTTATTCAGGTGCAGAGTGGGGCAATTCTTAATGAAGTTTGCAAAAATGCAGAATAATCCCCAGTCACAGGCAATGCAAAATACTTGTTTTCATTTTATGGCTAAATCTGACTGACTGCTGTACATATCATTTGTTTCTGTCGTTAGACATCATATCAATATTATTCTGAAACAGTATCATAGTTTTCTGCAATGTTGTATTTTTCTCATAATATTTTAGGACATTTGATGTCTTCTTTTTTTTTTTTACATTTTGCTCCCTTTAAACCCCACCATGCTTGCTGACCACTGTCTGCTCTTCTAAGCTCAATCAATGACATAGATTTAATTTAGGCAGGCAGCACGGTGGATTTATGCCTTAAATACTGGCCAGGTCTTTTGCACAGACCCCATTAATTGCCTAATAGGTAACAATGTGTGCAGTGTAGTAAAGTTGCTCACTACACTGTGATGCACCCACAGGTCATCCTATGCAATACATGACTGCTCGTATCTTGACAGTCCTTTACAAATTGTGACAGGAAGTCCTTATAACTCCATGATCACGTCCAACATAGATGAAAAGGTACAATCTTCTTCTTTTACCAGGAATGATGCTTTTACCCTTCACCACAGTAAGTCATACAGAACTTGAAGTCATCTTGGTCAAATCAGGCTATAGATGTCAAAAACAGGAATACCCTCCCCACTCAGCCTGGAAAATTCTGATTCCAAATTGACTTACTGGCAGGAAAACACTTGTCACAAATAAATGTACACAATTATGTCAATTCAGTCCTTTTAATCAGTGTAGAAAGTCTTAAAGCCTCTTGCCCATCTACCACTCTTTTTACAACTACCCTTATGCACTGCCTTTCAGAAGCTTGTATTCTATTATATGCCCCCTCCCTTATGTATGACTCTCCTACATTCTTTTCAGCTGAGAGCTAGGATTTCTATTAAAATTGTCATTTCACTACTGCAAAAATGCCAGTACATTGGCAGTCAGGCTGAAGACTTCCTCCCCTTATGTATCATTATACCACACACTGGCACAGACAGGTAGGTTTACACATTTATGACTTATTTTTGACTAATACATGAGTACCAATGATTAAGAAAGGAGTGAAACCATCATTGTCCATCTGTGCATATG